>NC_140169.1:106663883-106698883 GCF_963971535.1 Notolepis coatsorum | reverse complement strand
AATGACATGTCGTCAGCTTGTGACTGCAACTTGTTCCTGTTTGCGGACGACTCAGCCCTGCTGGTCTCTGACAAGAACAAGTTACAGGTTGAAAAAACCCTCAGCTCGGAACTAGGCAGAATCTGCATATGGCTCGCTGATAACAAACTATCATTACACATGGGCAAAACAGAGTCCATTCTCTTCGGTTCAAATAACAAACTCAGCAAGACCGACGGCTTCTCAGTTACAGTGGGTGACAATATTGTCACAAGGAAAGATGAAATTACCTACCTGGGTTCCATCCTAGAGGCTAATCTCTCCTGTGACAAAATGGCATCCAATGTAATAAAAAAAGTCAACCAACGAACTCGATTCTTGTACCGGATCTCCTCTCTGGTAAACAAGAACACCCTGAAGACTCTGGCAGGAGCACTCATTCAGGGGTACTACGACTATGCTTGCACCTCATGGTACCAAAGCACCTCAAAGGCGCTAAAAACAAAATTACAAACATCTCAAAACAAACTGGTCAGACTACTGCTTGACCTTACTCCTAGAACCCACCTCACCCCTGCCCACTTTGACAACCTAGGATGGCTTAGAGTAGACGACAGAGTACAACAACTTGCAATGGGCCTGGTCTACAAGATACACTACACGACCAAGGTACCCATGTACATGTCAAAATACTTCCCAAAGGTCAGTGAATACCACGATCACAACACCAGAGGGAGCTCCACAAATCATGTTAAACCCAGATTCGGCTCAAATAAGGGACTAAACACGTTTCGCAATTATGCCACATCAATGTGGAACGCCCTACCCAAAGCTGTAAAGGAATGTGGATCACTACCCACTTTCAAAACCTCTCTCAAGGGACACCTACGGGAGACTGCAATTCAACACTGGCCCCTGTAAATATCCTAACCCAACCCCCTCCAATGTACAGTCATTTACCTAGTATGGTTTTGTCAATAGTTCAATGTACAATTGTGTTTGTTTGTACAGTGTCTCCTCCCCCCCCCCCCTCAATGTACAGTGTTACTTGTTTATACAGTGTGCCCCCCGCCCCCCCCCCCAACCACCTCCAATGTAAATTACCCAGTATGGTTGTCAATATCCCAATGTACCCAACCCCCCCCACCCAACCTCCTCCAATGTACAGTTTCTACGTCAAATGTATATACTCCCTTTTCTTGACTCCTTCTGTATCACAAAAAGTACTGTATTTGCAAATCTGGTATGTCATAAATGTATAGATGTAGCAGTACTGACTATCTGTATGTCATGTATGTCATATATGTCTATATGAATTGAAAATGGGGGACCCTGATGGAAACAAGACAAACGTCTTTCTCAGGTCTGCATCCCCTTAACAATTGTATGTATTGAGCCGTACTGTATTGTACCCATTCTGCAATCTGTTAAATAAAGTTTTCATTCATTCATTCATTCATGCTGCTGGAAGATCTCACTGATCGTGCATTGAGGAGAAGTACCACGACCATGCAGACCTATTCGAAGAGAGTACCAATACCTGTACAATACCCTGGAGCCTGCACTGAGGAACCGGACCAGGCGCTCAAACCCTGTGCCACCACACGTCCAGGTACTGTCCACCTTGGGTACGTGCGCATCAAGGCACCCTCCCCAGATGCGTTTCCATATCTCAACAGAAAGCAATACCCCTCCATCAAACTTCATCATCTGCGACGCCCAGAACCACCTGCTCAACGTGGTCTCCTGCTTCCCAGGAGGTGCACATGACGCCTACATTTTACAGAACAGATCTGTGGGTGTGCACCTCGAGCAAGGTGACACTGGAGACGCATGGTTAATTTGTAGTATATGTGTGTATTGAATTGGTCCAGCAACAGTAGATCTTCTATTATTCTAATTGTTTTATTAGGAGATTGTGGATATGCACGGATATGCCCCTTGATTGATGATCAGTCGCAAATAGCTTTTGAGCTACAGTACCTGTTGAATCAGTTTGCGCACGGTCCTGTGCTGCCCTATAAGGAGCTGGCGGGGCATTTCTGTATGCAAATTCTGGTGTACGATAACGCGCTTTCAGTTTAAGAATGTCTTTCTCTGGTCTGCATCCCCTTAACAATTGTGTGTATTGAGCCGTACTGTATTGTACCCATTCTGCAATCTGTTAAATAAAGTTTTCATTCATTCATTCATTCATTCATTCATTCATTCATTCATTCATTCATTCATTCATTCATTCATTCAATGAGTGACGTTCTTCATTCAGGGGATCACAGCTGAGAAAA
Organism: Notolepis coatsorum; assembly: GCF_963971535.1. NCBI lineage: Eukaryota > Metazoa > Chordata > Actinopteri > Aulopiformes > Paralepididae > Notolepis > Notolepis coatsorum. The sequence continues at coordinate 106,696,619 of NC_140169.1, read as the reverse complement.
TCTTGGCCATTTAAAATGTTCAGGCATCCGGAGGAGAACCTTCGTAAATGTGTTACGAACTACTTGCGAAGATAGTTACGAAGTTAGTTAGATACGCTTTTGATCATGAGGTCCAATCAGGCCTGGACTGGCCATCTGGCATACCGACGCATATTTGGGCCATTATGATTTGATAAAAAATATATATATTATTTATTAAAAAATACGTATTTTTTTTATTTGGTCAACGACCGGCCCACTACTAGGCTGGGACAGTGGCCCATTGGTACTGACTGACACTGGGCTGGCCCAATCACATATCTTACTAAGAACACAGGTACCCAGTGCAGGTACATGACTGAGAGGGGGGCTGGTACATGACTGAGATGGGGCTGTGGTACATGACTGAGAGGGGGCTGTGGTACATGACTGAGAGGGGGGCTGGTACATGACTGAGATGGGGCTGTGGTACATGACTGAGAGGGGGCTGGCTGGTACATGACTGAGAGGGGGCTGTGGTACATGACTGAGAGGGGGCTGGCTGGTACATGACTGAGAGGGGGCTGTGGTACATGACTGAGAGGCGGCTGTGGTACATGACTGATATGGGGCTGTGGTACATGACTGAGAGGGAGCTGTGGTACATGACTGAGAGGGGGCTGGTACATGACTGAGAGGGGGGCTGGTACATGACTGAGAGGGGGCTGGTACCATGTATTGTGCATCATTGTAGGTCAAACCATTAAAAAGTTAATTTCCACAGCAGCCATTTTGGATTTTGGTCTCTCACAAATTTCCCCCGCCTTTTAAAAAAATACACCCCGGCTAAATTTGTTTATTAACCCTCCTAGATGACAAATCCATTGAGAAACCAAGTGCCACTGATGACCCAACTACTAGGTCCATATCGTATCATCATTAGGATAAGGGTTCCCTTGATAAAGATGAATGAAAAGGCTGTATAATATACAACACCTGTAGCTCAACTGCAAAACAGTTTTTTTTATTTGATTAGATTTATATTTGGAAATTAAAAACACATCATAAAAAACAAATGATCTTGACCAATTTGTATTCCTGAGGATATCACCTAAACGCATTCATTAAAACACTTATTTCCAAGGTGGTCCTCGATGGAAGACATAAAAACACAGCACATATACCCTTCCCACCTCTTGCAGAGACAAGTCGCATTTCTTTCCTCTCTCCCTAGGCCTTCAAGGTCGTTCCTATCGCCGGCCCTCACTGCCTCCCTGCCTCCATGAAGCCTGTCGCTGCTGTGCTCTGTGCTTCGTGCCGGTTGTCGGACTATACTCAAATCAACTCAAAATGGATCTAATCAGTGGATTGCATATTTTCGTCAAGGAAGCAGAATAAGGCTAACCGTCTCTGCCTCTTGGGACATTTCAATTCGGGCTACCAACTTAAAGTCGTGGACATTTGGATTATCGAAGCTTTTGGGATTGCAATAAGAAGATCTGTTTACCGCGCACAGGACCTACCAAAATGAACTGATTAAGACACTTGGACACTTGGACTAATGATTCAGTCATTTAGACGGAGTTGTTAAAACTCACTCGACTAAAATCAATAGAGTTATAATTCACTCTACTGAAAATCAAACTTAAATTGACGTGGCTGGGAAAATGTTGCCAGTCAGTCAGCCAAAACTGTCAGGATGGAGGTAGGTGAGTTCCAATTGTGGTATGCAATCACAGAGACGGAGATGGTGTACTCTTAAGCAGGTTCGTTTTAATAGTAAAGAACACAAAGAGTAATACTAGGATACAATGCTGAGTGGCAGGAAGAAGAGGGGATAAGATAGTGGAGCTTAGTGGTGGTCCAGAACCGGAACCGCCCGCGTTATCTCCGAACGCTATAATGAAGACCTGACGGAGATCAAGCAGAGGATAGGAAGGTTAAATAGACACCACATTCTAACATTCCACACACACACCCATGACAGCCAATCAGGAACCAAACCCTAAGTGACAGCACTAAGTGACAGGGGAGACAGGTGACAGTAGCCAAGTGACAGATGACAGAATGGTGGGTGGTTCCAGACAGCAGTCAGCAACCAGAACGTATCAGTACCCTCCCCCGACAAACGGCACCACACGTTCACCTGGGGGCCTCGGGATTCAGCCGCCGGAAATCAACGATCAGGCTGGGATCTAAAATGTCCCTTTGAGGCACCCAAGAACGCTCTTCTATCCCATACCCTTCCCAATCCACCAAGAACTGAAACCCCCTACCCCTCCGCCTACAACCCAGTATCCTCCGCACCGTGTAAATTGCTGACCACCAATAAACCGAGGCAGAGGAATCGTAGGCAGCGGCGGGGCCAAGGGGGCGATGAGAGGAATGGCTTCAACAGGGACACATGAAACGTCGGATGAACCCTCATCGAGTTCGGAAGCCGTATCCTGTAAGCCACAGGATTCACCCGACGCACCACTTTAAAGGGGCCTATAAAGCGAGGAGCCAGCTTCCTGGATTCCACCCAGAGAGGGAGATCCCGGGTGGAAAGCCAAGCCCGCTGCCCAGGACGGTAAACCGGAGCCGGACGAAACCGAAACCTTCTGCAGCGCCGTCCGGACCCGCTTCCACGTCCTGCGGCAGCGAGCCACATGTGCCTGGGCCGAGGGCACCTCCGCCTTCTGCTCCTGCTCGGGGAAACAGAGGAGGTTGAAAACCATATTAACACTGAAAGGGAGACATACCGGTAGAGGAGGAGAGGAGGGTATTATGCGCATACTCAGCCCAGGCCAACCTCCTACTCCACGTTGCGGGGAAACGTAACACCTCAAGACCCCCTCCAGGTCCTGGTTTACGCGCTCCGTCTGCCCGTTCAACTGTGGATGGAACCCAGACGAAAGGCTGACGGAGGCGCCGAGACCGGCGGCAAACGCCTTCCAGAACCTGGAGGCGAACTGAGGACCCCGGTCCGACACGATATCTACTGGAAGCCTGTGGACCCGAAAGACATGCTGTATCACCAGATCAGCCATCTCTCGGGGCGAGGGAAGCTTATGGAGGGGAATAAAGTGAGCCGCCTTAGAGAACCGGTCCACCACCACCAAAATGGCGGTGAACCCGTCCGAAAGGGGGAGGCCAGAAATAAAATCCAGGGATATGTGCGACCAGGGCCGTTTAGGAATAGGAAGCGGCCGGAGGAGACCTGCCGGTGCACGGCGAGAGGTCTTACTGCGCGCGCACACCGGACAGGCCGCCACAAAGGAACGCGTACCCCCCTCCACTGTCGACCACCAGAACCTCCTATGGATAAATTCCAGGGTCCTGGTGGCCCAAGGGTGGCTGGTGAGGGATGAGGCATGTGCCCACTGCAGCAAGCGTGAGCGTGCCGCCTTGGGCACATACGACCGCCACGGAGGGCCCCCACCAGGATCGGGCTCCCGTGTCAGCGCCAACCTTACCACCTTATCTATGCCCCAAGACACGGGTGCCAAAATCAAGGCCGCTGGAATAATGGGATGGGGCTGCTCCTCCCGACCAGGAAGATCAAACTGGCGCGATAACGCGTCATGTTTGATGTTCTTGGAACCGGGCCTATAGGAGATGGTAAATCGAAATCGTGTGAAGAATAACGCCCACCTGGCCTGGCGAGCGTTAAGGCGTTTAGCCCCTTGGATGTAAGCCAAGTTCTTATGATCGGTCCAAACAATGAAAGGATGTGCCGCCCCCTCTAACCAATGTCTCAATTCCTCCAGTGCCAACTTGATAGCCAACAACTCCCGATTACCCACGTCGTAGTTATGCTCGGCTGGCGACAGACGGCGAGAAAAAAAAGCACACAGGTGCACTTTTCCATCCTTTAAGGATCTCTGAGAGAGCACCCCCCCCCCCCCACAGCGATGTCAGAAGTATCCACCTCCACAATGAACGGAACCTCTGCATCGTGGCGGATCAATACAGGAGCGGAGGTAAACCGACGTTTGAGATCGCAGAAGGCCGACTCCGCCCTAGGCGACCATTCAAAGCCAGGGAAAGAGGCCTTAGTGAGAGCTGTTAACGGATTGGCTAAGGCGCTAAAGTTGCGAATAAAGCGCCTGTAAAAATTTGCAAAGCCCAAAAAACGTTGTAACCCCTTGAGCGACGAAGGCTGTGGCCAGTCCAAGACTGCACTCACCTTGGCTGGATACATGCGAAGATCACCCTTCGTCAACACAAAGCCCAGGAAGGAAACGGTATCAGTGTGAAACACACACTTCTCAGCCTTAACGAATAGTTGATGCTTGAGGAGACGGTCTAGCACCTCTCGAACGTGCAGTTGGTGTTGCACCATATCGCGAGAAAAACTAGGATATCATCTAGGTAAACAAACACCGACACCCCAATCAAATCTCGCAGCACGTCGTTAACCAGGGCTTGGAAGACTGCCGGAGCATTAGCCAAACCAAAGGGCATGACCAAATACTCATAGTGACCATTAGGCGTATTAAATGCAGTCCTCCACTCGTCTACTTCTCTAATCCTGACCAGATTGTATGCATTATGTAAATCAAGTTTAGAAAAGACCTGCGCCCCCTGTAAGCACTCAAAGGCAGTGTCCATGAGAGGTAAAGGATATCGGTTCTTGATGGAAACGACATTCAATCCCCTATAATCAATGCACGGACGCTGACCCCCATCCTTTTTACCAACAAAAAAGAAGCCAGCGCCGGCAGGGGATGTGGAAGGACGGCAGAAGAGTCACTAAAGACGAGAGGAGGCGGCATTGCCTTCATGATAAACAAGGAGTGGTGCGATTTAGGCAACACAAAGGAACTGTCTAACCACTGCTCCCCAGACCTGGAGTTTATCACGATAAAATGTCGACCCTTCTTCCTCCCAAGAGAGTTAACGTCCATCATCCTCATCGGAGTGTACATTCCACCACACGCGAACACTGGGGTCGCACTTTCAAAACTTCACGACGAGGTAAACAAACTCCAGGCAGCTAATGTTGACGCTGCCATTTTGGTCTTGGGGGATTTCAACAGCGCGCGTCTTAAAAAGGTGCTGCCGAATTTCTATCAGCATGTGACCTGTCCCACCAGAGGCGAGAACATATTAGACCATGTATACTCGCAATTTAAGAATGGGTACAAGTCACAGGCTCTTAGTCCATTCGGTAAAAGCGATCACGCCGCCATATTCCTTTTGCCAAAGTACAAACAGAGTCTCAAGCGAACGCCGGTGGTCTCGCGAGAGGTTAAGCGTTGGGCCGTGACGTCAGTGGAGTCACTCCAAGCAGTGCTGGGAAGCACAGAATGGAGTGTATTCCGTGATAACACAGCCAATATTAACGAATACACCGAAACGGTGATTGACTATGTCTGTACTCAGGTAGAAGTAATAATCCCCTCCACCAAAATTAATATCTACCCAAATCAAAAGCCCTGGGTAGACAAATCCGTCCGTGAGGCTCTGAAAGTGCGCACATCAGCATACAACACCGGGCTGGTGACAGGCAACATGGAAGAACACAAGATGGCAAGATACAACGTCAGGAGAGCAGTAATAGAGGCAAAACGGCGTTACAGGGATAAAGTTGAACTTCAGTTTGAACAGGCTGACTCTAGAGGCATGTGGCAGGGCCTCAGAACAATGACAGACTACAAAGGAACCCCCCTCAAACTGAACAGTGACATCTCCTTAGCAAATGATCTCAACTCCTTCTATGCGAGGTTTGAGGCTGTGAATAACAACACCAGCCTACAAACCACGGCAATGGGGGGGGGGGGGGGGTCTGCTGATGGAGACTCAGTGTTCAGGGTAACAGAGCATGAGGTGAGACGGATCTTTAAAAAAGTGGATATCAGGAAGGCAGCAGGACCGGACGGCATCCCCGGCCGCGTCCTAAAAGTCTGTGCCGACCAACTGGCCCCGGTATTCACTGACATCTTCAACCTGTCCTTGGAACAGGCCGTCATCCCCACCTGTCTGAAGAAGTCCACCATCATCCCTGTACCCAAAAAATCTACGCCCGCTTGCCTCAACGACTACCGCCCTGTAGCCCTCACCTCCATAGCCATGAAGTGCTTTGAGAAGCTAGTGAAGGGCTACATCTGTTCCTCCCTCCCCATCAACCTGGACCCTCTGCAATTTGCATATCGCCCCAACAGGTCCACGGAGGACGCCATAGCCCATGTGCTGCACACAGCAGCATCACATCTGGACAAGAGGCAGGGGAACTATGTGAGAATGCTGTTCATCGACTACAGCTCAGCATTCAATACCATAGTCCCCTCCAAACTCATAGCCAAGCTCAGGGACCTGGGCTTGAACTATGACCTGTGCCAGTGGGTCCTGGACTTCCTGACGGGCAGACCCCAGGTGGTAAGAGCCGGCAACTGCACCTCCTCATCCATCACGCTCAACATAGGGGCCCCCCAGGGCTGTGTTCTGAGCCCCCTCCTCTACTCCCTGTACACACATGACTGCGTAGCACAGCGGAACAACAACACCATCATCAAATTTGCTGATGACACAGTAGTGGTGGGCCTGATCTCTGCCAACGACGAAAGGGCCTACCTGGAAGAGGTAGAGAACCTGTCACAGTGGTGTCAGGAGAACTGCCTCTCCCTGAACGTCAGCAAAACAAAAGAGATGATTGTGGACTTCAGGAGGTCGGGGGTCAAGGACTACAGCCCCCTCAGCATCGACGGGGCACCAGTTGAGAGAGTGAACAGTTTCAAGTACCTCGGAGCCCACATATCCGAGGACTTGACATGGACCACACACATTGACAGTGTTGTGAAGAAGGCACGACAACACCTCTACTTCCTCAGGCGCCTAAGGAAGTTCCAAGTCAGTCAGAAGATCCTTAGGAACTTCTACTCATGTACAATAGAGAGCATCCTGACCGGCAACATCACCTCCTGGTTTGGGAATAGCACTGCACAAGACCGTAGCAGACTACAAAGAGTGACACGTTCAGCCGAACGCACAATTAGAGGGGGGCTTCCCACCCTCCAGAACATTTACAACAAGCGGTGCAAGGGGAAGGCTAAGAGAATTATTAAGGACTCGAGCCACCCGAACAACTGCCTCTTTGAACTGCTGCCGTCAGGCAAGCGATACCGGAGTCTTATGGCGAGCACAGAAAGACTCAGAAGGAGCTTCTATCCCCAGGCCATCAGGCTGCTAAACGAACAATAATCGCTAAACGAACAATAATCACTATGCAACAACCATCAAATGCACACAGCACACACACCCACACGCACACACTCACTCAAACAAACAACACACTGCAGCACCCACTCTCCACACTTTAGATCACACAAACACACTTACACTTTATATTTATTGATAAAGGATTTGCACTACAACTCGTACACCTACTGTGAATTGTACCTAAACTGCACCTCGTCCATTTATGCCTTGCACTATATAGTATTGTATATTAGTACACTGCACAGTATTGTATATTGTATGGTAACTACGTCTACGAACATTGTACATATGTCTAAACTGAACACTGTGACCTCTTTTTTTACTTCTAATTTTTACTATGTTTTTATTTCATACTTATCTTGTCATGCACAGTCTCTGGAGCGCAACAGTAAGAAGCATTTTGTACAAAAGTATTCTGTACTTCTGTATGACAACTATTAAAGAAACTTGAAACTTGAAAACTTGACGTATGTGCCCCGCAAGCAATGCCTCCTCAATGTAGGTGTTCATGGCCAAGGTCTCGGGGCGTGAGAGAGAGAACATACGCCCGCGGGGCGGGGAGGTACCGGGTAGGAGATTAATGAGACAGTCGTATGATCTATGAGGCGGTAGTGCTTTAGCACGCGTTTTGCTAAAAACGTCCGCCAGGTCCCAATAGATCTCAGGAACCCCTATCAAATCGGGATTAGAGGGTAGAACAGAATCTGCGACGCTCCCCACCATCCTGGAGAGAGAAGAGGGAGACAAAAGAGAAGAGGGGGGGGGGAAAGGGAATGGGCAAACTCTCGCCGAAGACCTACTTCACGTCGACCTCCGTTGAAAGTTCGCCCGTTCCCCAATTAATATGACATCTGCAAGAAGCCAACCAGGGATGACTCAACACCACAACAGAATAGGGGGAGACAATAACAAACAATTGAACCCACTCCCACCCCCCACCCGCCACTCGGATGTGTACAGGAACAGTGCGTTGAGTGACACTCCCACTGCCCAGGGGCTGACCGTCCAGGGCATAGATGGGGATAGGAACCCCCAACTCCTCGACCGGGATTCCCCATTCCCTCACCAACCCCAAGTGTATAAAATTGCCCACCGCCCCTGAGTCAATGAGAGCCTTAGTTCCCCTAACGTCACCCCCACAGTTAACCACCACCTCCAAAAATGTACGTTTGTCCGTGGGTAGTGCTGAGGTGAGCCCACCTGCTGGCGCTTTCTCGGGACCCGGCGGAGCACCTCCTCTTCCCGACTGGCGCAGAGTCGAGCCGGCCTGGTCCCGACAGCTGCCGAATCGATGACCGGTGCGGCCGCACCGGGAAACAGCGTCGCTCCTCAATGAAGCGCCGCCGCTCGTCGTCCGAGAACGACAGCGCCCCAAGCTGCATGGATTCATCACCCAGTGGCCCACTCGTGTAATGCAGGAAGTTATCAACACCGGGAGGAGAAGGGACACGTACCTGGGTAGTAGCTTCACGCTCCCTCTCTCTCTCCCGATGTCGGTTGTCCATCCGAATGGCCGTGTTGATAAGCACTTCCAGCTGCTCCGGGATCTCACGCACTGCGAGCTCGTCCCTCATCCGTGCGGAGAGCCCCTGGACAAACAAGACAACACAGGGAATTTCCGGCCAAGCTGCCTTCCGAGCCACGATCCGGAAATCAATGGCGTAATCTGAGACAGTGTGGAGGCCCTGCCGGCAGGCGAGAAGCCGCCCACCAGCCTCGAAGATCGAGAGTACTCGGGAAGTATCGAAGACTCTTCTCAACTCCCCGGTAAAGGCGTCCACACTGTTGCAGATTGACGCCCCGCTCTCTCATTCGGCCGTAGCCCAGGAGAGTGCTCGACCGGTGAGGAGGGTGATGATGTATGCGACCTGGGATCTGGAAGAGGGGAATAAACGTGGCTGCAGCTAGAACACGAGTGAACACTGGGTGATGAACTCCCTGCATCCCTCCGGTGATCCCGCGTAGCGGCCCGGTGGGGATAGCCGTGGCTCCTGGGTCCGCTCCTGGTGCCCAATAGCTCCCCGACTCTCCTCGACGTTGAACACCGATTCTCCCGACATCGTCTCTCCCACCGTCGTTCTTACCCTGGCCACCTCGACTTGCGCCTGCTGGCCCGTGAGCAGCGCCGAATGCGCCGTCTCCTGCGACGAGCTGACGAGCCCGCCCAGCCGAACCAACTCGGCGCTGACAAGCTGCTGGTGTCCTTCCATTCGCTCCTGCGCACTCCTCTGTGCCTGGAGAATCTCCATGATTGCATCCATGGAACTCTGATGGTCAGGTCTTCTGTCAGGATGGAGGTAGGTGAGTTCCAATTGTGGTATGCAATCACAGAGACGGAGATGGTGTACTCTTAAGCAGGTTCGTTTTAATAGTAAAGAACACAAAGAGTAATACTAGGATACAATGCCGAGTGGCAGGAAGAAGAGGGGATAAGATAGTTGAGCTTAGTGGTGGTCCAGAACTGGAACCGCCCGCGTTATCTCCGAACGCTGTAATGAAGACCTGACGGATATCAAGCAGAGGATAGGAAGGTTAAATAGACACCACATTCTAACATTCCACACACACCCCCGTGACAGCCAATCAGGAACCAAACCCTAAGTGACAGCACTAAGTGACAGGGGAGACAGGTGACAGTAGCCAAGTGACAGATGACAGAATGGTGGGTGGTTCCAGACAGCAGTCAGCAACCAGAACGTAACACAAAAGAAATTTCTGGACGACTCCAAAATCGAACCTGAGAGCTGCTGGAGTCGAAGGCCCTCTTGGAGATAGGAGATAAGGACGGTACATGGCGTTCCTTTCCCCAGCACCACTACCTCCCCCACCCAGAACTTGGCTCGTGCACTCCCCCCCACCAGCTCTAGTCTCCACCTACACAAATAGTTTTTGTGCTGTCCATTGATCATGCGCTGTGGTAGGCACATTAACTGTAGGTCAAACTCCCCAAACAAACAAGCACACAATTGATTTAATTGCCATATAAATCACATACAAAGATCTAACTATTATTCCTCTCTGAACATGAATATAAAACAAGAAGGTGATCTATTAACTGTGTAAACCTTATGCAATATTCATCATTGCTATTTGAATACTTGAAATCTGTATGAACTGAGTAGTTAGTATCAAATAAAATAAGATGGAACAGCTCCATGCATTCATTGAATAAACAACTATTTGCTCATTACCAGTATGGTATTGTTTAAATTGTACAGCTTTTTGCACATCATTGTCAGGGAATTCCAACAATTCTGGACCTGAATGTACCAGTTAATTGTAATCATCTCTCTCTCCTTATGTCTAGTCAAGCCAGGTTGTGGAGGAGAGAGACAGGGATGACTACTTTGCCCATCCTGAGCCTGCTATGATGCAGATGTTTTTACATCACCACCCAAAAGAATATTCAGCCAGGCGGCTGGGTGGCGCAGCGGAGATTGCCGTCATACTAACTCGTTTGGCTGAGTTAGCGGGAGGGAAGTCGATGGGGTGGTAATCTGGGGTTGTGGACAGCGACTCCTACAGGTCAGGTCAGGGCGCCTGCACAGCAAAAGACAGGAAGTGGTGAAGGCAGCGTGACCTCCCACGTGTTACACTTCACCAATGAGAGTCCGCGCTGTCAGGTGAAAAGAGAGCCGCTGGCTGTCTCTGCATGTGTCGGAGGAAGCATGTGGTAGACCTCAGGGCTCCCTTGACCGACCAGTAGGGGGCACATGTGCACAACGACCAGGTAGAGGAGGGGGGAATTGGCATAACGACTAAATTGGGATGGGAGGAAAAGCACAGAAAATCAGGCGGAGAAAAAGAGGATAAAAAAGAAGAGGGAGTGAGTACACTGGTCCACTTGCACTTGTCCACTTGTCCATGGCACTTACTACCCAGCTTTGTAGTGGTTTGGGGGAATAGTACAGTAGGTACGCATATTTGAGGGGACCGCAAGGATGGGGTACTGGTGGGTGGTGTCCGACCGATTATGGTGGGCCGGTCTGGGCCAAAAATGCCAGGGCTGATTTTTGGTCCCAGTCCAGCCAATGTATATAAACTCTGCATATCCTGTACAGTTAAAATATGCTTTCCGTGCAAATACTCGATATATTATATTTATTACGTTCATATTACTGTGTACAGAAGTGACATTTCTCAGATCTTTGACCCTTTGCCCCACTGTATTTACACAATACCTCCAAATACTTCCACTTGATTAATATACAAAAAAAACATTTCTATATTTCTCTTTATATCATTATAGATGTGTGTTTTTGTCTTTCTTTGTGTGAGCAAGCACAGAGCCAAATCCCTTGTATGCTGTAATGCAGCCGGCAATAAAAACTATTCTGATTTATGTCATTTACTTTCCAAAAAACACGTGCAGCATGCAGAGACACATCATAAATCCCAACTACGCACACAGTGGGAGTTTTACAGCAAGTATTATCACTGCCAATATTCTGAATATTGTATACGGTCTGATTGAATCAATGAACACCACAATTCATTGTAAAACATATACACTGTATTTTCTCATGAATCCCTGTCAACATGTTTATGATGAAAAGCAAGTTTCTTCCATGGAAACAAGCATCTATGATCCATGTTTAGGAGCACATTTTCAAGTCAATGAGTTTGTGTTGAAAATGTGCGCATTGTAAGCACTAACTAGAATAATTCAATAAGCGACATGGTCTGAACCCCCTTCTATCTTTTATATTTAGTCATGTCCTTTCGTTGCATCACATTCCTGACAACTGACACAGGGATTGAATGATTTTCGCTAAATCTGTGGTTTTTAAACCAGCGTGTATTGTTGTGACAAGCGTAATCTTCACCCTGTGATACAGCAATCAAATAATATGCATCATGCCATGCTCACATCTTGGGAAATTATTTTGCAGACAGTTCCTAAGAACCCTGTTTTCAGTTTCAGATTGACCAAACATCCATCTGTGGTCGTCAATAAACAACATGAGTCATGCAAAAGGATGCACCAAAACCAAATCTACTTGAAGGCTTGCCTGGACAGAGAGTCAACATATAATCAAGCCCCTGGGTGACCCTACGAATCCAAACGACTGTCCACTTATTTTTTATTTTTTTTATTGGTCTTTTTCCCCCTCCATTTTCCTCCGATTTTCTCCCATCCCAATGTTAGTCGTATGCCAATTCCCAATCCCCTTCTTGGTCGCTGCGCACTTACCCCCCACAGTCAGATCATCTGGGAGAGTGGAGGCTATCACGTGCTTCCTCCGACACACGTCCAGCCAATCAACCGCTTCTTTTCACCTGGCAGCGTGGATCCTCCCTGAGAGGGCGTAGCGTGTGGAAGGATGACACTATCACACTCAGGTCCTATCCGCGCTTAGCAGGCGCCCCGACCGAACTGTAGGAGTCGCTGTTTACAACGACCCGGACCCACCCCGCCAGCTTCTCCCACCCTCTAATACAGCCAATTGTATTAGTGTGAACGGCCAGCCAAGCTGGTGACAACCCCGGAGCTGTGAGCTGGATTTGAACAGGCGAATCCAGCTCACAGCTCCGGGGTTGGTGACGAACGCAATCTCCGCTACGCAACATCACCTCCTGGTTTGGGAATAGCACTGCACAAGACCGTAGCAGACTACAAAGAGTGACACGTTCAGCCGAACGCACAATTAGAGGGGGGCTTCCCACCCTCCAGAACATTTACAACAAGCGGTGCAAGGGGAAGGCTAAGAGAATTATTAAGGACTCGAGCCACCCGAACAACTGCCTCTTTGAACTGCTGCCGTCAGGCAAGCGATACCGGAGTCTTATGGCGAGCACAGAAAGACTCAGAAGGAGCTTCTATCCCCAGGCCATCAGGCTGCTAAACGAACAATAATCGCTAAACGAACAATAATCACTATGCAACAACCATCAAATGCACACAGCACACACACCCACACGCACACACACACTCACTCAAACAAACAACACACTGCAGCACCCACTCTCCACACTTTAGATCACACAAACACACTTACACTTTATATTTATTGATAAAGGATTTGCACTACAACTCGTACACCTACTGTGAATTGTACCTAAACTGCACCTCGTCCATTTATGCCTTGCACTATATAGTATTGTATATTAGTACACTGCACAGTATTGTATATTGTATGGTAACTACGTCTACGAACATTGAACATTGTACATATGTCTAAACTGAACACTGTGACCTCTTTTTTTTTTTTCTTCTAATTTTTACTATGTTTTTATTTCATACTTATCTTGTCATGCACAGTCTCTGGAGCGCAACAGTAAGAAGCATTTTGTACAAAAGTATTCTGTACTTCTGTATGACAACTATTAAAGAAACTTGAAACACCTAACCGCCCACGACTGTCCACTTCTATTAACCTTAAGACAGAGTTAACTGATAACCGATGTCTAGAGGAGTCTGAGTATCTCCTTCTGTTTTACTCTAAGAGCTACATTGCTACGTCATGAATGATTCACAGCATGTCTGTATTGAGTCTTTTGTTTGGTGTTCTATCCCTGTGGACTGGGCTTAGGGTCCTGTTGCCATTACACCATGTGTATCTGTAGTCCTGTCGAGCTTGTTGACATGTCTTCGCACCCTTGTTATCAAGACAAATTCCTGTACATTCATATGTGTTTGGCGAATAGAGTGTGTTGGATTCTCTTGGTTTTTCTCTCTATCTCTTTCTCTCTCATTGATTGAAGACAAAGGGCTAGATCCACAAAGAATGGATTGCACGGTGCTAATTGCACCCTTACTTACAATTGAAAATGGGGGACCATGATGTAAACAAGACCAAAGTCTTTCTCTGGTCTGCATCCCCTTAACAATTGTGTGTATTGAGCCTTACTGTATTGTGTACCAATTCTGCAATCTGTTAATAAAATGTTCATTCAATCAATCACCTGCGCGCATATGTCCGAAGCATGTGTACCGATGGTCATTGCCCGATGCCTCACACTCCGCCGAAGGTCAGACGATGTGATTTGATGCAGTGCTTTATCCAATACAGTGGGTAGATTGTGTGTGTTATTTACAGTCTCCCTGTGGCTATCACCGGGCCTTGTCTCCGACTGCCCAGAGGGGGATCCAGTGTAGGTAAATTCCGGGAATGGGGAGTCTGAGCTCTTTTATTGGCAGTAAAGACTTTAATGGTGCTCCCAGAGAGACTTCTGGTTTAGCAGAGCTTACTGTCTACTTGAATCAAGGAATAGAATAGAGGACTGACAGTAGGGATACTGAGTAAAAACAGTAAAAAACTGTTACTATGGTAACGGTTTGTAATTTTTTTTTAATAAAAACCTTACCATAGCAACCGTTACCATAGAAACATATTTTTTTGTAAAAAAAAAAAGAAATTATAATTTGCTATGGTAACGGTTTCTATGGTAACCAGAAGCAGGAACACACGAAAATGACACAAAAAACTATTTAAACGGTTACTATGGTAACGGTTTGGATATTTTTTTTATAAGAACCTTATATAGCAACCGTTACCATAGCAACCTCTTGTTGTAAGTCATTTATAAACCATTATAACTAGGGATGTTCAATATTGGCTTTTTTACCGACTGACAGTAGGGATACAGAGTACGAGCCTGCCGGTGGCCCATGCTGTTATGGACATCATCACTGAGGAGGCGGAGGGCTTCGTAAATGTGTCTGGGCCGGAGCGAGCGCGGCGTCGCACAGCGTGTATCAGACTGTACCATCTGCCAGCCAAACATATTATACATGCCTCTAAAAGGAATTATGCTCCTGAAATAATATATAATCTTCTGTGTAACCTCATTTGGTGTGGTGCCAGCAAAGTTTACAAGAACTCAAATATGATAATGGAAAGACGGGGAGATTACACCACGAAACACGGCCAAGGCATTTTAATGTGTCGCAAATATGCCGCGCTGCGCCACCGAGCCTGTTGACTCTGATGCCAACTGCGTCGCTGTTAACATCTTATGAAACGTTCAAATATTCTCAAGCCTCGTGCGCACAGTGTATACAGCCCCAGTTGGCGCCCTGTAAAGCGTTTCATGCCTGTAATAGTGATAGTCTCCATAGACCTCACATCAGTAGTTCCTGCCTGGCATCGAGGACCATGCAGCTACAGAGCTCTGTCTCATCGTCGCTAAGTCATCCCGGGTGTAGTGGAGGGTAAACACAGTTCTCAGTTATTTCCCCCCACATTTTTTAACTGATATGTTTCAAATTTGTAGTGATTATATGAAGTAATATTTGTAATATAAATATAAATAATACAAGTTGATGTTGTGACAAAACAACGCAAAATAACACAAAATAATATAACTTTGGGGGGGATATTGTATAGGTCATTATCGGCATTACTGAGATCATCGACAGGAGTTCATAGTTTAGTTTATCGCTTGTTCCTCAGCATGTTATTCATAAATAAAAAGCCTGTATTTTGGTAAATAGATGTACTATGCTGGGTGGCCTGCCTTCACTAGGCCCCTCTCTCTCTATACCCTGACAGTCTTTTTCCTGCCTCAGAGAGGGCATGGTCACCCACACTGTGTTCCCTACCCTTTGAAGCGCTGGCTTTTAATGGGAATTTGAAGGAATGGTGTTTTCCGTGTGTTAAACGTTTAAAAAGTGAGGGGGGAGGGGCGATCAAAGCAAGTTTGCTGGCTCACGTACCCACTCCCTGCATGCCGTTACCACACCACAGCACGGTAAACCTGAGCGACGAGGATGTTTTGGTCGGTTCTTATTTAGACCATTCCTCCTCTGTTTTCCCGTGGCCCAATGCCTGATCCATGTTGATGAGATAGTGGTGATGACACCTGCTCCCCCCTGCTATTTTCTTTTGATTGAAAAGTCTGTGGCTTTCCTGAGGAATCTGCCCAGGCTGGCCCTCCAGCGCTGTCTTTGAACAGTACAGCAGGTTCCCATTAGGGAAGACTGTGGGAGATGAGTGCGGGGATCAGCCCGCAACATTATGAAGCCCCCCCCCCCCCCCATCCTATTGTCTTAGAATGGAGACAAAGAGTAGCAGGCCACAATTTAAAGGAGGCAGAGGCATAGCAGATGCATGGAAATCCTCAAGTTGGGAAAAATATCTTTGAACTCTGACATACGGGAGGAGAGGGAGAGGATGGGAAGAATTAACTTTTCAGAGAGAGATAAGGGGAGGAGCGTTTGGGAGGAACTCGTTGAGGAGAATCCCCTGAATGTGCTATCCATGGAGATATCATACTCATCTAACTTCAAAACTAGCTTGATCTTACCTGCTCTACCTCAACCTGTTCAGAGGAATTCTCCTGCCCCCCGGGGCAAATGGCCCTGAGCCATCGTTTTGTATCTCATCCTGTTTACTAGCACTTGTAGTCCTCTGCCTCGTTGTTCTTAGTTCTATTTACTACTTTAGTTTCATAGTTTTCTTATATACTTTGATTCTATTGCTACTATGTATGCATACAGTATATATATATGCTTATTACATGTATCTATTGCTCCTATGTCTTCCCACTGCAAACACGGGAACTCTCTAACCCCTCTCCCTGTCTCTCTGAGTCATTGACTCGAGTGTTATGTCATTATATGGATTGCAGTGACTGTTCTAGCTCATATTGGTTATGAGCACCACTAAGGTCATGGATCAGCTTCATACCGTCTTCTGTCCGACCTACAACGTCTAAACCATGCCTGCTCTACTTCATTGCTGGGCTAACACAACTGCATATCTGCTGAACCAAATGAGACAGCGATTAACTCCATTACAGACTGCTTACTGGCAATAAATAAATGGATGAGTAAGAACTTCCTGAAACTAAACGAGAACAAAACTGAAATTCTAACTATCGGCCCCAAAACAAAAAAAATAAACGTTAATAAAGAACCTGGGAGGACTAACCCCTTGGATCAAATCTTAGGTCACTAGTCTCTGGGTTATCATAGATTCAGAACTGAACTTCAATTCTCATAATAACAAAGTGACGAAAACATCGTTCTTCCATCTCAGAAATATAGCAAAAGTACGACCATTTATTAATCAAAACGATGCTGAGAATCTAATTCATGAATTCATATCTAGCCGGTTAGACTACTGTAATGCACTTTTCACAGGTCTCCCTAAGAAAACCACAGAGAGGCTTCAGCTAATCCAAAACTCTGCAGCCCGACTGCTAACTAGAACCAAAAGGAGAGAGCACATTAGTCCAGTCTTAGCTGCTTTACACTGGCTTCCTGTAACATTTAGAATTGACTTTAAGGTCCTTCTCCTTACATACAAAGCTCTAAATGGACAGGGACCTAGCTACATCGCCAACTATCTATCTAGGTCGTCCTCGGACGGGCCCTCCATCGGTGCTTCCAGTCATCCCGATCCTCCATGCATCTGGCTAGCTCGCCGGTGCTTTCTGTTCCCGCATCTCTCCTGAGTACGTCCACGTAGGTTAATGTGGGACGTCCTCGTGATCGATGCCCGTGTGTTGGTTCCCACAGCACAAGTTTGCTCGTTGGCATCTCATGGTGTCTCTGGCAGTGACCTGCCAGCCTCATTCTCCTGACTGCCACTTTATCGCTCACCTTTAGCACCCCCCCATACAAGATTGCATTAGTGACATGCTCATCCCTGTTGATGTTGAGCACCACGCGCATCATTCTGGTGTAGCACCCATCCAAGGACTTCTGCAGGGTGGGCTTCAAGGTCCAGCATTCACTGCCATACAAAAGGACAGACTCAACTGTTGCATGAAAGAAGTTGAGCTTGATTTGACGGGGGAGGTTGGATTTCCACACACTGGTCATGCCGTTCAGAGCCCTCCACGCAAGCGCCTTCCTCACTTTAAGGTCTTGCTCGGACACAGCAACGAACCGCCTGTATTTGGTATTAGGCTCCTCCTCCTCACCTAGCAGCTGAAAGCGATTCCTCACTTCCACTGCGTACCTAGTTTGAAGGCCAGGTTTGATAAATCTAATAAATTACAGGCCAGCAAGAACACTGCGATCATCAGCTACTGGACTACTAGAGAATCGATAATGCAGCCTTTATCAACTATGCCCCAAAACTGTGGAACAAACTACAGTGCCCGAAAACATCAGGGAAGCCAACTCGCTAGACATCTTCAAAAGACAGCTTAAAATCTCTTTGCTTAGGCATTTCACTGAAACATCAGGGATATCCTGACAAATTGTACCTTACCTGCACTATTCTTACCCTACCAGTGGAGGTTATTGCATGACCACTAGTGAGGCAGTGCTTCACTAGTATATTTTTATATATATATATATATATATATATATATATATATATATATATATATATATATATATATATATATATATATATATATATATATATATATATATATATATATATATACATTATTAATATACATAATATTTATTTATTTATTTAAAAAAAGTGTTTATATATTTTTTTATTAGAAATGTTTTCCTCCGTGAAAAAAAAATTTCAGTGATTTTTATTTTTTTTTTTATTGATACACAGCTCCCAATCACTTACATTGACTAGTAGTGAGGCACATTCCTCAAGTGCCTCACTAGCTAATGTAAGTGAATGGCAGCGAAATAGCACCTTTGATTGGACAGTAACTGGTCTAAGTGCACACCCGTGAGACTCACTCATTCATTTGAATGGGGCTTGAATGATTGACAGTTCTGACACTTTTTTTTACACCAATCAGAGAACACCATTTCCTATCCAACCATTTCCTGCTTTGAGAGGGCTTGGAGAGCCCTGTCCAGTCAGTAACATTCCTGTGTAGGCAGTAGCACTGTAGGCTAAATGAAACTTTGCACCAAAGGACCGAAGTATAAATCAGCAACATGGAGAGGACTTATGCATCTGGATCAAAAAAAAAGTTGAGGATGAAAAAGTAAGTACAGTGTTTGTAAAAGCTTGTATGCTAACAGTAGCTAGCCAATTTGTTAGCTACCTTTAGCTTAGCTTATATTGCATCACAATGATGATCACCAAGCTAACTTACTGTACACAGTAGGGCTGGGCAATTAATCGAAACAAAATCATGATCTCGATTCATAGACCTATGCAATCTCATTTCTAAGTTATGATGATTTTTTTTTATAAAAAAAAGTTTTTAAATTTATTTTATTTTTTTATTTATAACTTTTTTAATGATTTTATCTGGGTTTCACATGATTTGTGGAACTCCCTCTGGTGTTGTGGTCGTGGTATTCACTGACCTTTGGGAAGTATTTCGACATGCACATGGGTATCTTAGTGGTGTAGTGTATCTTGTAGACCAGGCCCATTGCAAGTTGCTGTACTCTGTCGTCTACTCTAAGCCATCCTGGGTTGTCAAAATGGGCAGGGGTGAGGTGGGTTTTAGGAGTAAGATCAGTGGCGGCTGGCCACTAGGGGCACTCGGGCGCCGCCCCCCCTGGTTAAAAGAGAGAAGAACAAGAAATATTTTTTTTGTTTTATAACCCTATAAATAATATAAACATGTTTAAAATGAATAATATTTACTCATTTTAAGTATGTTTGTGTTTCCAATGCACAATATAACGTTAATATATCAAATATAAATACTCGTTTTCCTGAACAGGAAGTGACTCACTGTCTGATAGAGAATACGTTCCGTTACCGTAGCCGCATTTCTCCTCGCCGCATTTCTCTCGGGCTAGACGCAATAGCGCTCTGAGTGCGCGTGCACGCCGTGCACTGTTTCATCGCTGTATCCGTCGGAGCCAATCAGTGCGTAACGCGCTGTGCGTTGAAATATGATGTATTATGATGGAAGCCGGGCGCGATTTGAAGCGGTCTAAGCAAGCCGTTGTCAGTTTTTTTCCGTAGCTGCATTTCGCGGAGACGCTCTCTGATTGGCCGACGCCAGGTTCTACACTGGTTAAGCCACTCTTCGTTCGAAGTAGGTTAAGGACAAGGTAACGTTAGAGTTTGTCTTAGAGCGTGACGGCAAGTTCTTTCGACGGTTAAGCTTAGGCACTCTTTCAAAGTTGGTTAAGGTTAGAGTTTGTCTTAGAGCATGGCGATAGAACGCCAGGTAGTTTGCAGGCTGTTCGACACGGAAATGGGCAAAGACAGACTCATTCATTGAATTCATCACAGTACTGTTGTGTTGTGCTAACAAGCTAATCTGGATGCAGTCTGGACAGAGTGGATAACTGAATATACATCAACAGTCTGGGGACAACAGTGGACATTATACACTTTGTAACTGAGGGGTACAATTCCCTGACTGTATTGTTAGATATGATATTTAATACCACTACCTCATGTACTTTAACTTCTGGCCACCCAGTACAAGATATAAGTATGATGAACACTTTCCCACCTGATGAAACGAACCAACACAAATGTACCAAATCGAAAGTTTAATACAGCAAAGGGTGTATACAACGATCACTTAATTACATTTATGATTTGAAATATGGAATATGCACTTTTATGGCAAATGAGTATTCGTAGGTAAATCAACATTGAATGTCCAATCTCTGGTTGTATACAACCTGGAATATTTAGGAAACGATAGCGATGGTACTTAAATGATTATAGCTGGATACACTAAGGGGGGGGGGGGGTCCCGCTGGTTGTAAGACAGTAGGAGGGGGGGGTTAGAGAAGCCGCTGGCGGTATCCCATCTGGCCGACGGTGTCTTGGGAGAATCCAAAGTCTTGGACACGGTGCCCACAGAACCTCGGGCCGCAGACGAATACAGCTGGACCCTCTGTGGAACAGTATCTGCCGGTCCACAACGGAGAGACGTGAGGCGACCTCACGTGTAGAGCGCCGTCTCACCTGGAGTCCTCTCCGGGGGGTAATTCCAACACTCGGCAGTGTTGGCCTTTATCCATGGAATAATCAAAGCACACAAAGCATAATCCAAGCCGTGGAAGGCTCGCTGTCGTCTGGGTAGAGTAATCCAATATACAGGTCCAGTCGCTCTTGGCCCGGAGCTCCTCGGATGCAATCACCACTAGGGGTCTGACCAGCCTGGTTAAGCGTCCAGATAACGTCAGGAACGATGGGGGTACTGATAACTGTAGAACTCTAACCGAACGATGCACCATACATAAATAGACTACTATTAGCTTAATAGAATACGTCCAACTCGACGGTATGGTGCCAAACTATGACCATTCAACTATTAATCTACACGATATCTCAATGCCTATTCTGGGCCAAGTAGGCCTTACTACACCGCACGTGCGTCGTGGGGAGGCTTTTGCGTCTGTCACTCTGTTGGAGGGTAAAGAACTGGACTAAAAGAAAGTTCTACTTTACTGGCGTCATATATATATGCGCTATGAACAAATAGTACCATACGTATTTCGCCCGACATATTACTGCGCGGAACCGGGGGTTGCCTCGACATGTTAGGCGGCACGATTGAACTTGGACCTAGGGGTATGGCAACCTGGCGCCAGGTTCTCGTCCAATGGTAGAATGAAACTATTATGGGCTGTTTAGTAGAAACGGGGATATTCAATGCATATTGTACAAGGAATATACAGGGGATATCAAACGATATACAAATACAATTAAATATATATAAATAAATATACATATTCGGTTTAATCTGATCCTTCACAACAGCCGCCCCCTAATTAGTCCCACCTAATTAGCTAAGCAGAGACAGATTAACCGCACTGTCTTCCACTCAAGGTCCGCTGTAAGGGTCAGTCAACTCACAAAGTCATAGGGTCATGGTCATCATCGATAGTATCTGGGAGTCGGGGCAGTTCTATGAGCCTCGCCACGGGACGTGTGTAAGTGCGCCCTTGGATGAGTACTTCAGCTGCTCGGACCTTGCCATCGGCACCGGTGATCACTTTGCTTACGCGGCCAGCCGGCCACATAGCTCTGGGTAGTGACTGGTCAACTATCATGACGACTGTTCCTTCTGTCAAATTGTCTCTCTCTTTTACCCACTTCTGGCGGGTCTGTAGAGACGGCAGGTAGTGAAGTAGGAAGCTGCTCCAAAACTTGTCAGCTAGTACTTGGCTGTACCTCCACATTCTTCGGCCGTTCGCTTCTTCAGGCCTGTACATTGTCTGGGGTAGCGCGGGGTCCAGCCGCCCCATTAGGAGTGTGTTGGGGGTGACTGGGTCGACATCTGCTACATCACTGGAGACGTAACCGAGGGGCTTTGAGTTCAATACTCCCTCGATCTCCGTGAGGACTGTCATTAGGACTTCCTCCGCTACAGTCTGGGCTCCGAGTACGGCATACAGGGCTGTCTTTATAGAACGTACTTCTCGTTCCCAGGTTCCACCGAAGTGGGGTGCGTTCGGGGGATTAAACTGGAAGTCAATCTGGGCTGGAGCGAGGTGGGTCTTAAGTTCTGGGCCCATAGCTTGGAAGCTCTCTCTCAGCTCTCTTTCTCCGCCTTTGAAGTTGGTCCCGTGATCAGACAACAATGTAGACGGTTTTCCTTTCCGTGATGTGAATCTCCGGAAGGCCATAAGGAATGAGTCTGTGCTCATGGTCGGAAGGAGCTCGATATGTATCGCTCTGGTGGTCATGCATTTGAATACAATACCCCACCGCTTCTCGGTGCCTCTTCCTCTCTTTATATACAACGGGCCAAAGCAGTCCATGCCTGTTGAGTGGAATGGCTTGTCGCCGATTCGGAGGCGACAGGGGGGTAAGTCAGCCATCCGTGGTATGCTGGGCTGCGCGCGCCACTTACGGCAGTCTAGACAGGTTCGCTGGAAGCGCCGTACTGCTTCTCTCCCTTGCAATATCCAATAACGACGTCTGATCTCCGCGAAGACTCTCTCTGCTCCTGCGTGGTGTACATCCTCGTCGTATTTCTTTATGATCAGCTCTGTGACCTTGTGTCGGCTGTTCAAGACGATCGGGTACTTAATGTCATCTGGTAGATCGGGGGCTCTCCGCAGGCGACCACCCACTCTGATGAGATTATGTGCGTCACTCTCTGGTGCCAGGTGAATCAGTCTGCTGTCTGATGGGACGGGGTTTCCTCCCTGTAGACAGTCTAGCTCATCGGGGAACGAGTCTCTCTGGGCTCGTTGTAGTAGAAGAAGTTCTGCTTCTTCGTAGTCAGCTGCTGACATGTCAGTGGTGGACTGAATCTCTGGGTGGTGCCGCAGGAATGTTCTTTGTTGCGCACTCTCTAGGGTAATGCAGTCATCTATGTTGGGGTCTGTGGAGGCGACAGTGCTCAGTCCACAGAACATAGGCTTCTTGTTCTCAGCCTCCTCGTTACTTGCTTCCCTCGGGGTGGGCGTAGGCCAATCTCCTTCCGGGAGCTTGAGGAATGCTGGTCCGTCACTGTAGATGTTGCGACGGGTTAGGTCATCCAGGGACATTCCCCGGGTGATGACATCAGCTGGGTTGTGTTTGGTATCCACATACCTCCAGCTTGCTTCTTCTGTTAATTCTTGAATCTCGGTGACTCTGACTCCCACGAAGACTTTGTATCTGCATGAATCAGACTTAATCCATGTGAGTACTGTCGTGGAATCTGACCACAAGATTGTTCTATGCACCGGAATGGTGAGTTCACGTTGGATTAACGTGGCTAGATGCGCTCCTGCGAGGGCTGCGCAGAGCTCTAGACGTGGGATAGATTGTTGCTTACGTGGGGCTATTCTTGAGCGGGCCAGTATGAAAGCAGTGTGTATCTTTCCTCCCATCTCTTCGGCACGCAAATAGGCAACCGATCCGTAGGCTACTTCGGAGGCGTCGCTGAAGACGTGTAGCTCAATCTCGCATGTCTCTGGCCTCACTGTGGATGGGAAGTAGCTGCGGCGTATATTGACACCTGGGAGTGAGCGGAGTTCCGTCTCCCACTCTCTCCATGTTGAGGCAAGGTGTGCGGGTATTGGGTCGTCCCAGCCCTGGTCCTTGTCCCATAGTGCTCGTACAATCATCTTTGCCCTGGTGGTGTAAGGTAGAATACATCCCAGCGGATCATATTGTCTGGCGAGTGTTCTGTACACACTCCGTCTGGTGGTCGGTATCGCCGCCGACCTTCCTTGCTCTGGAGCCAAGGGTTTGTGTCTATAGTGGAGCGAGTCTGTTTTGAACCGCCAGACTAATCCTAGTGTCATTTCTTGGGCTTCTCCTGGGATTGTCGCCATCCAGGTCTCGCTGCTGGCAGCCTTGTCTGCGGAGGAGAGGCTGCGCAATACGTGCGGGTCGCTGCTGGCCCACTGCCTGAGATCAAAGCCGCCTTTGATTAGGGAGGCGCGTAACTTGATCAGGAGAGCCTCGGCTTCTTCTTGAGTCGAGACGCTTTGTAAACAGTTGTCCACGTAGAAACTGTTCTTCACACTGTGTTGGACCTCTTCATCTGCTGCTGGGTCCTCTGTGACGTGTTTCTGTAGTGCAAATGTAGCACAGCACGGGCTGCATGTGGTTCCGAAGGGGAGTACTTCCCACTGGTAGATGGATGGGTTCTCATCTCCGATCTTCTCTCTCCATAGGAACCGTAGCAGAGGCTTGTCCTCCTCTACTAGTCTCACCTGCAAGAACATCCCTTTGATATCCCCGCTTATAGCCACCTTGTCCTGGCGGAAGCGCAGTAGCACGCCTAGTAGGGAGGGGCCGAGTGTGGGGCCGGGCAAGAGCTCTTTATTCAGATTTTGGGATCCGATCTGGTAGCTGCAGTTAAACACAATGCGATCCTTGCCATTGTGATGGACCTTGTGATGCGGCACGTACCATGATTCGGTCGTCTGATCGGCCTCTTTAATGTCAATCTTTGTTACGTGTCCCGCTGTGATTAGCTTCTCAATCTCAGCTCGGTACACACTCTCTTGAGCGGGGTCTTTGGCTAGGCGCCGCTCTGTGTTCAGTAGATAGCGCTCCGTGGCGTCTTTCTTTGCGTGAAAGGTGGGCATTCCCTCTCGCCTCAGGAGTGGAGTTGCATATCTCATCACTCCGCCGACTGTGACTCTCTTTGTCCCCTGCTCGAGTAGGTTGATGGCGTAAATGTCTTCTTTAGAGCGAATGTCTTTCTTTTCGTTCTTAAAGGGCATTGTCTCTAGGGTCCATAGCCTCTCGACATGCTGCAGGAGAGTGGTGTCTTCTTCTGTCGTTCTGGAGTGGAAGCAGCTAGTGGCTGCGGTTCGGTTGAGAGATTTAGCGAGGGGGCCTTGTAATGTCCATCCTAGGCGGGTCTCGACTGCTGCAGGACAGCCTCGGGGGCCTGTATGGACCCGGTCAATCGGGACTATGAGTTCTGCATGGTCGGAGCCTATCAACAGGGTCGGGGTAGCGCCGTCTATGAGCGGGATAGGTAATTGGCGCAGGTGCACATATTTATCCATCAACTTGGTGACAGGGTAGGTGTACTGCGAGAGTCCTATTTCTTGGCTGGTGAAAGCATTTGTGATCTTGTACCGTCGCTCTGGCTGCCCGTTGGCTGCGATAGTGAAGGAGACATTCTCGCCCTTTATCGTCTTTAAATCTCTTCTTATTGTCCGAATCGTCATTTCGTTCTTGCTCCCCCGCAGTCCCAGCTGAGTCGCAGCGGAGGCGAGCAGAAGGGTCTTCTCTGACCCGTCATCAAGGACGGCGTAAGTGTCCATGACTTTATCCTGGTAGCTCAATGTCACACGGACTACCTTTAAGAGCACTTGAGCTCCGTTGCTGCTGGCGGGGTCAATGTACATGACACTTGCCTTGGTGCCGCTCCGTGGTGCAGGTATAGGCCGTCTTCCGTTACTATCGTGTAGTATATCTAGATGGGCTCCATCGCACCGGCTGCACCTTTTCTTTAGGCGGCATTCGGCTGCCATGTGGGGCCGCGCACATCGATAACAGCGCCGGTTGGACTTTATCCATTGGCTCACTTCTTCTGCATTCATCTTTGTGAATGAGTCACATTGTGACAGCCAGTGTTCTTTCTCACAGTAGGGACACGCTATCTTCCACTTCTCCTTTCTCGAGGGGGTGCTGTGACTCTTACTGCTCGGTACTGACTCTGATTGGTGCATGACAGTCACCGATCTTCTTCCATCACTTATTCTCCTGGGTCCCTCTCTGGAGCTTGGCGTGCTCCGCTCGAAGGTGTCCAGTCGTAAGCTGCTGACCTCTCTCGCCAGGAAGTCGGCCAGATCAAGGAGGGATGGCTCGGGGCCGTCGGGATCTCGGTAGTCCCTCTGCCGCCTAAAGCGCTCCTGTCTTGCGGGTGGCAGCTTCTCCAAAATCCTCTCAACGTTAGAGTTGGCGTATAGCTCATGCATGCCCTTCTCCCGTTGAGCTCCCAGCATCCCCACCAGGGACTGCACTTTGATTGACAGGTCGTCTAGTGAGCGATTGTCTGTGGCTGGGGGTAGGCGGTCAATATGCCTTATCTCCTGGATTACGTAATCCCATATACGTCCATATCTCTGATCCAGCGCTGCAAGGGCCACTGTGTATGGGGTCGAGGAGGTAGCATAGGCTAGCGCTATATTGTGCGCTCGCGGTACTTTCAGGTGCTTCAGTAGTATTGCATACTTGTGGCGTTCATCAGCGACATCCACCATCATCGTCTCTAAGCACATCCGGAGCTCCGTGTACTGTGCTCGACTCTCATAGGCGAAGTCTGGGAATGACGGCGTGGCGTTGTATGACGCCGTGGATGGCTGATACATCGGCGAGCGTTGGGGGAGAGACCTCCTGGTCGAGTCCCCTCTTGCGCCTCGCTGTGGGCTGGTACTGGCAGGGTACCATGGCCCGCTGGTCCAGGTACTGTTCCTCGGGGCTGGTCGTGCGTCGTGCTCACCCGTGAATAGAGTCGGGGGTCTGTAGCGCAGCGCCGCGGGGGTATAGCCTGGACTGTATGGGACCTCCTGGTCCGGTGGAGTACTGTGCTGTCGTCGGGCTTGGTTCTCCTCTTCTCCCTCTTCTTCCTCTATCAAATCTTCCAGATCTTGTAATCGTTTATTTAGCTTCTCCGCAGTGTATGCCGCTCCTTCCTTGTAGCTGGGTCTCGCTTGGACCGGTATGGGAAGGGGGTCTGCGGGGGGTCTAGACTCGGTCTGTTGGTCAAGTTCAGGGTCGCTTGCTCGTTGCGGTGACGCTGCTCTTGACTGTTGTCTCGACGAGTTCCTTGAGCCCCTGGCGGAGGGAGAGGGAGTTGTCCTTTTGATCAGCTGCTCCATTAGCTGCGCTTGTTGCTTGTCGCGCTCGGCTTGTATCCTGTCGCGCTCTGCGTCTCTTTGGGCATCGGCAGCGGCGCGCTGGGCGTCGGCGGCGGCGCGCTCTGTTTCTCTTTGGGCACCGGCAGCGGCGCGCTGGGCACCGGCAGCGGCGCGCTGGGCGTCGGCGGCGGCGCGCTCTGTTTCTCTTTGGGCACCGGCAGCGGCGCGCTGGGCGTCGGCCCGGTCTCTTGCCATATTCTCTTCCATCTGGAAACGTCTCATCTCCAGACGTGTGCGCTGTTCTTCGCTCCGTTGCTGCGCTTGGAGGTGTTCGCGCTCGCCAAGCATCTGTGCTTGGAGCCGATCGCGCTCGGCGGAGGCTGTCAGGCTGACGAGGAACGCCTGTTGTAGTGTCCTCTCCGCTTCGTTGGGGGAAGGCGGTAGTGGAGGTGAGCCGCTCCTGCGTGAGCCGCTCCTGGGGGTACTCGTTGGGGAGTCCTGGAGCTCTAGTTCCTCGGCGCTCTCCTCCTCTTCCTCCGTGCAGAGTTCTCTCTCTGTAGGGTTGTCTTCCTCCCGGGGCTTGTCGGGGACTACTTCTTTAGTAGTGGCGGGGGGTAAAGGCATGTCAATTCCCTCCTGGTCCCCACCGTGGGCTTGGTAAGTTACATTAGGACCTACTAGGGCCTCTGTGGTCGGGGAAACCTGGTCGTTAAGGTCAGACATAATTTTACTTTCTACTTTTACCACGTTTACCGTTTGTCGAAGGCTAGGTAGTTGACTGACAGTGTAAGCCTCTAAGTACTGAGGTGTCTGTCGTCTGCGCCGCGGGCGTTCTAGGTTAGGAGGATCGTTTCGTGGAGTGTTCATCATAGGCCATTTCGATATTAATAATATAATAATAATAATAACTATATTAATATTACACTAGTTACCCTCCGGCTCGAAGGACCAATTGTAACTGAGGGGTACAATTCCCTGACTGTATTGTTAGATATGATATTTAATACCACTACCTCATGTACTTTAACTTCTGGCCACCCAGTACAAGATATAAGTATGATGAACACTTTCCCACCTGATGAAACGAACCAACACAAATGTACCAAATCGAAAGTTTAATACAGCAAAGGGTGTATACAACGATCACTTAATTACATTTATGATTTGAAATATGGAATATGCACTTTTATGGCAAATGAGTATTCGTAGGTAAATCAACATTGAATGTCCAATCTCTGGTTGCGCAGGGAGTAAGTATACAACCTGGAATATTTAGGAAACGATAGCGATGGTACTTAAATGATTATAGCTGGATACACTAAGGGGGGGGGGGGGTCCCGCTGGTTGTAAGACAGTAGGAGGGGGGGGTTAGAGAAGCCGCTGGCGGTATCCCATCTGGCCGACGGTGTCTTGGGAGAATCCAAAGTCTTGGACACGGTGCCCACAGAACCTCGGGCCGCAGACGAATACAGCTGGACCCTCTGTGGAACGGTATCTGCCGGTCCACAACGGAGAGACGTGAGGCGACCTCACGTGTAGAGCGCCGTCTCACCTGGAGTCCTCTCCGGGGGGTAATTCCAACACTCGGCAGTGTTGGCCTTTATCCATGGAATAATCAAAGCACACAAAGCATAATCCAAGCCGTGGAAGGCTCGCTGTCGTCTGGGTAGAGTAATCCAATATACAGGTCCAGTCGCTCTTGGCCCGGAGCTCCTCGGATGCAATCACCACTAGGGGTCTGACCAGCCTGGTTAAGCGTCCAGATAACGTCAGGAACGATGGGGGTACTGATAACTGTAGAACTCTAACCGAACGATGCACCATACATAAATAGACTACTATTAGCTTAATAGAATACGTCCAACTCGACGGTATGGTGCCAAACTATGACCATTCAACTATTAATCTACACGATATCTCAATGCCTATTCTGGGCCAAGTAGGCCTTACTACACCGCACGTGCGTCGTGGGGAGGCTTTTGCGTCTGTCACTCTGTTGGAGGGTAAAGAACTGGACTAAAAGAAAGTTCTACTTTACTGGCGTC
This sequence comes from Notolepis coatsorum, assembly GCF_963971535.1. Taxonomy (NCBI): domain Eukaryota; kingdom Metazoa; phylum Chordata; class Actinopteri; order Aulopiformes; family Paralepididae; genus Notolepis; species Notolepis coatsorum. The sequence continues at coordinate 106,667,345 of NC_140169.1, read as the reverse complement.
ATATATATATGCGCTATGAACAAATAGTACCATACGTATTTCGCCCGACATATTACTGCGCGGAACCGGGGGTTGCCTCGACATGTTAGGCGGCACGATTGAACTTGGACCTAGGGGTATGGCAACCTGGCGCCAGGTTCTCGTCCAATGGTAGAATGAAACTATTATGGGCTGTTTAGTAGAAACGGGGATATTCAATGCATATTGTACAAGGAATATACAGGGGATATCAAACGATATACAAATACAATTAAATATATATATATAAATAAATATACATATTCGGTTTAATCTGATCCTTCACAACACACTTTATCAAGCCCTCCTCGACCACGTAAACAGTGAGTTAATTCGGTCTCTCTCTCTCTCTCTCTCTCTCTCTCTCTCTCTCTCTCTCTCTCTCTCTCTCTCTCTCTCTCTCTCTCCTCGCTCTCTCTCTCTCTCTCTCTCTCTCTCTCTCTCTCTCTCTCTCTCTCTCTCTCTATCTCTCTCTCTCTGATTTGGGTCACGTGACCGTCCCACCCAATGGCTGAATTGGAGTGGGACGGTCACGTGACCCAAATCAGCCAATGGGAGCGAGGGTCTGGAGAGTGTGGGTCCGCAAAGTGTCACGGTCCTGTGTGTGTCGGTGCTGTGGTCCTGCAGCAGGATGCATCTCCAGCCGAGGCTGCTGAGCAGCTCACTCGAGTCGCGCTGCCTGTCACCTGTCCGAGCCGGTGTTCTGCGAAATTCTACTACTCTGCTGAGAACTGCTGCCGTAGCGCGAATCGCCTATATGTTTGGACAGCTGGGTAACGTCACCCTATAGTTCACTCCGAATTCCAACAGGTGTACCGACATTTTATCATCTACAAATACATTCGGCTGCAAAGCCAATTACATGCAAATATTTACATGCATATACAGTTCAAAAGGTGCAATGAAAAACATATGTTTAAGATATTGTTTAAGATATATCAACAACAAGACTCAACAAGACGTTCGTCAGCAAGGTGGCAGGATATTGTAGTGTGAACGATTGTGGGTCATGCGCATGCGTGCGCCATGCGTGCCAGCAGGTAGTAGAATTTTGCAGAACACCGTTTCAGATGATCCCCAAAAGGTAGAATGCAGGATCTGCCACTGACAGGAGCTTCACCCATGGAGGAGAGGGGGACGTCACATATAGTTGTTCAGAGGAGCGCCTCTTCAGCAAGTCTGGCCGACTATTATTGAGAACTGAATCAATCAGAGGGTCGGTTTGTTATAATAACAGAATACACAGGGAGTATCGCCGGGACGCCTTTTGCTTTTTCCAAATCCAACAGTGCAAAAATGCTTCCGCATTCGTCATCGGAGGTACCGTAGTGCCGTGCGGTAATGCGCCTTTCATTTTCCTTCACGCAGCGCCCAGCGGCGGCGTGCTCGCTCAGGTGCGTGCGTGCGCCGGCGTGCTCGCGAGGTGCTTGCGAGGTGCTCGCGCATGCGCATGAGATCCCGCCTTAACAATATATATAAGTCACCGCCCCATATTCAGTATCCAGAAATAGCTCAATTGGCAAGACGCCATGGCTGTGGATCCGCCAGCTAGTTGCTGGTGAATTCGAATCCCGTCAAATATTTTTTTTTTAACGTGATTTTTTTTAACGTGTATTCTTTCGCCGGTTAAGGTTAGGCATGGTTAAGGTTAAGGTTAGGCATTGTTTCGGAGTTGGTTAAGGTTAGAACGGTTAAGTTTAGGCGCTGTTAAGGAGCTGGTTAAGGTTAGAGTTTGTCAAAGAGAATGGCAATATTCTTTCTATGGGGTTAGGCATGGTTAAGGTTAAGGTTAGGCATTGTTTCGGAGTTGGTTAAGGTTAGAACGGTTAAGTTTAGGCGCTGTTAAGGAGCTGGTTAAGGTTAGAGTTTGTCAAAGAGAATGGCAATAGACAGCCTATTTCCGCGCGACAGCTCCCAAAGCGGGCCTGAAAAGAAAGGCGCTTTACCGTAGTGGCGTGCAGTGACGAATGCTTCCGCATTTTTGCACCGTTGGATTGGGAAAAAGCCACACGCCGCCGGGACACTGTCCAGAGGGAAGGGGGCAATTGAATCCGGAGGCTAATATCCCCAAAACCGGAGGTGAGTTTAATAAGATTAATAACAAAATGAGCTATATATAGCCTACCGTCTGCGTCGAATATGATATATATAGGCATTTAAATAATAAATAAATTTATTTAATTTTAATTAGCAATAAAAAGAAAAATTTAAATACTTCTTTTTTGTTTGCCCCCCCCCCCCCGGCCATCACAGTGATGTAGCAGGACAGTGATGTAGCATCACAGTGATGTTGCAGGACAGTGATGTAGCATCACAGTGATGTAGCAGGACAGTGATGTAGCAGGACAGTGATGTAGCATCACAGTGATGTAGCAGGACAGTGCATCACAGTGATGTAGCAGGACAGTGATGTAGCAGGACAGTGATGTAGCATCACAGTGATGTAGCAGGACAGTGCATCACAGTGATGTAGCAGGACAGTGATGTAGCATCACAGTGATGTAGCAGGACAGTGATGTAGCAGGACAGTGATGTAGCAGGACAGTACATCACAGTGATGTAGCAGGACAGTGATGTAGCATCACAGTGATGTTGCAGGACAGTGATGTAGCATCACAGTGATGTAGCAGGACAGTGATGTAGCAGGACAGTGATGTAGCATCACAGTGATGTAGCAGGACAGTGCATCACAGTGATGTAGCAGGACAGTGATGTAGCAGGACAGTGATGTAGCATCACAGTGATGTAGCAGGACAGTGCATCACAGTGATGTAGCAGGACAGTGATGTAGCAGGACAGTGATGTAGCAGGACAGTGATGTAGCAGGACAGTGATGTAGCAGGACAGTACATCACAGTGATGTAGCAGGACAGTGATGTAGCAGGACAGTGATGTAGCAGGACAGTACATCACAGTGATGTAGCAGGACAGTGATGTAGCAGGACAGTACATCACAGTGATGTAGCAGGACAGTGATGTAGCAGGACAGTGATGTAGCAGGACAGTACATCACAGTGATGTAGCAGGACAGTGATGTAGCAGGACAGTACATCACAGTGATGTAGCAGGACAGTGATGTAGCAGGACAGTACATCACAGTGATGTAGCAGGACAGTGATGTAGCAGGACAGTACATCACAGTGATGTAGCAGGACAGTGATGTAGCAGGACAGTGAGGTAGCAGGACAGTACATCACAGTGATGTAGCAGGACAGTGATGTAGCAGGACAGTTAAAGGTGTATTCCACCCAAATGGTTAGCAGGACAGTGCAGGACAGTGCATCACTCTCTCTCTCTCTCTCTCTCTCTCTCTCTCTCTCTCTCTCTCTCTCTCTCTCTCTCTCTCTCTCTCTCTCTCTCTCTCTCTCTCTCTCTCTCTCTCTCTCTCTATCTCTCTCTCTCTCTCTCTCTGATTTGGGTCACGTGACCGTCCCACCCAATGGC
>NC_140169.1:106623681-106663683 GCF_963971535.1 Notolepis coatsorum | reverse complement strand
TGTATGTTAGAGCGATGGACTGCTCTGTTGTATGTTAGAGCGACGGACTGCGCTGTTGTATGTTAGAGTGACGGACTGCTCTGTTGTATGTTAGAGCGACGGACTGCTCTGTTGTATGTTAGAGCGACGGACTGCTCTGTTGTATGTTAGAGTGTGTGTGTGTGTGTGTGTGTGTGTGTGCGTGCGTGCGTGCGTGCGTGCGTGCGTGTTGATTGACGTTTGAGGCGACAGAATCCGTTCAGCGTTCTCGAGTTACATGCCGATATGTGAGGCGTGCGCCAAAGTTAGGGTGACCACCTGCGACTCGCGGGACAGTCCTGCTATTGGGCCGTTTGTCCGCGTCCCGCAACAACAAAACAATGTCCTGCAATTCAAAGATAAAAAAATAAAATAATAATAATAATAATAATTTTAATTTAAAAAAAAAAAATTATCTTTCAAAGATTATTATTTAAAAAATGTTTTAAATGTTGTTAATTTAATGCCTCGTTCCAATACCCTCTTATATTTAAAATACAAAAATCGGGCGACGTCACAAACCAATGCATTGCGCAGCCGAGCAATAGTATCCATCTGCAGGACCTCAGCACCGACACATTCAGGACCGCGACACTTTGCGGACCCACACTCTCCAGACCCTCGCTCCCATTGGCTGATTTGGGTCACGTGACCGCCCCACCCAATGGCTGAATTGGAGTGGGACGGTCACGTGACCCAAATCAGCCAATGGGAGCGAGGGTCTGGAGAGTGTGGGTCCGCAAAGTGTCACGGTCCTGTGTGTGTCGGTAGCTGTGGTCCTGCAGCAGGATGCATCTCCAGCCGAGGCTGCTGAGCAGCTCACTCGAGTCGCGCTGCCTGTCACCTGTCCGAGCCGGTGTTCTGCGAAATTCTACTACTCTGCTGAGAACTGCTGCCGTAGCGCGAATCGCCTATATGTTTGGACAGCTGGGTAACGTCACCCTATAGTTCACTCCGAATTCCAACAGGTGTACGACATTTTATCATCTACAAATACATTCGGCTGCAAAGCAATTACATGCAAATATTTACATGCATATACAGTTCAAAAGGTGCAATGAAAAACATATGTTTAAGATATTGTTTAAGATATATCAACAACAAGACTCAACAAGACGTTCGTCAGCAAGGTGGCAGGATATTGTAGTGTGAACGATTGTGGGTCATGCGCATGCGTGCGCCATGCGTGCCAGCAGGTAGTAGAATTTCGCAGAACACCGTTTCAGATGATCCCCAAAAGGTAGAATGCAGGATCTGCCACTGACAGGAGCTTCACCCATGGAGGAGAGGGGGACGTCACATATAGTTGTTCAGAGGAGCGCCTCTTCAGCAAGTCTGGCCGACTATTATTGAGAACTGAATCAATCAGAGGGTCGGTTTGTTATAATAACAGAATACACGGGGAGTATCGCCGGGACACTGTCCAGAGGGAAGGGGGCAATTGAATCCGGAGGCTAATATCCCCAAAACCGGAGGTGAGTTTAATAAGATTAATAACAAAATGAGCTATATATAGCCTACCGTCTGCGTCGAATATGATATATAGGCATTTAAATAATAAATAGATTTATTTAATTTAATTAGCAATAAAAAGAAAAATTTAAATACTTTTTGTTTTAGTTTTGCCCCCCCCCCCCCCCCCCCCCCCCCCCCCGGCCATCACAGTGATGTAGCAGGACAGTGATGTAGCATCACAGTGATGTTGCAGGACAGTAATGTAGCATCAAAGTGATGTAGCAGGACAGTGATGTAGCAGGACAGTGATGTAGCATCACAGTGATGTAGCAGGACAGTGCATCACAGTGATGTAGCAGGACAGTGATGTAGCAGGACAGTGATGTAGCATCACAGTGATGTAGCAGGACAGTGCATCACAGTGATGTAGCAGGACAGTGATGTAGCATCACAGTGATGTAGCAGGACAGTGATGTAGCAGGACAGTGATGTAGCAGGACAGTACATCACAGTGATGTAGCAGGACAGTGATGTAGCAGGACAGTACATCACAGTGATGTAGCAGGACAGTGATGTAGCAGGACAGTGATGTAGCAGGACAGTACATCACAGTGATGTAGCAGGACAGTGATGTAGCAGGACAGTACATCACAGTGATGTAGCAGGACAGTGATGTAGCAGGACAGTACATCACAGTGATGTAGCAGGACAGTGATGTAGCAGGACAGTACATCACAGTGATGTAGCAGGACAGTGATGTAGCAGGACAGTACATCACAGTGATGTAGCAGGACAGTGATGTAGCAGGACAGTACATCACAGTGATGTAGCAGGACAGTGATGTAGCAGGACAGTGATGTAGCAGGACAGTACATCACAGTGATGTAGCAGGACAGTGATGTAGCAGGACAGTTAAAGGTGTATTCCACCCAGATGGTTAGCAGGACAGTGCAGGACAGTGCATCACAGTGATGCAACAGTAGCAGGACAGTGGACAGTGGTAAAATGGCTGCAGGACAGTTAAAGGTGTATTCCACCCAAATAGTGTTAAAGGTTATAACCCAAATGTGTCTTCCCCGAATGATTTTAAAGGTGTATTCCACCCAAATTGTTTTAAAGGTTATAATACAGTAGCAGGACAGTGGATCACAGTGATACAACAGTAGCAGGACAGTTAAAGGTATATTCCACCCAAATGGTTAGCAGGACAGCCCCATCACAATGTGCAGGAGGTGTGTACAGTAGCAGTACAGTAGGTGTACAGTAGCAGTACAATAGGTGTACAGTAGCAGTACAGTATGTGTACAGTAGCAGTACAGTAGGTGTACAGTCGCAGGACAGTTAAAGGTGTATTCCACCCAAATGGTTAGCAGGACAGTACATCACAGTGATGCAACAGTAGCAGGACAGTTAAAGGTGTATTCCACCCAAATGGTTTTAAAGGTTCTAATACCAAAATGTGTCTTCCCCGAATCATTTTAAAGGTGTATTCCACCCAAATGGTTTTAAAGGTTCTTGTAACTGAGGGGTACAATTCCCTGACTGTATTGATAAGTATGGTATCATTAAACCACTACCGCTTTATGTACTTTAATTACTGGCCATACAGTACATGATACACAAATATGATGAACACCTCCCACAATGAACCGGTTCCACACAAAGGTGTAATCAAGTATTTATTGCAGCAAAAGGTACATAATATACTTCTCTGTATTTTACTTTGGATGCGCTTATAAGGCAAAGGAATGTGCGTAGGCAAATCAATAATGAATGTCCATTCTCTGGTTACGCAGGAGGTAATTATACAACCTGAATCTGGATCTGTCGGTAGTAGAGAGTCTGGTCAACGATGACTAAGGAGACTCCAAGTACAGGAGACGGTGCAATAGCCTCTTGATCCACAGACGAATACAGCTGTTCTCCGTAGACTGTAGCTCCACAGTGAAGAAAGCTAGCCGGCCTCAGGCTCTCTGAGGCGCAGACTCGACTGGTCTCCTCACAGGGTAAATCCAACACGTGTAGGCGTCGGCGATTCTCCGCTCCATAAATCACAGGACCAAAACAAATATAATCCAGCCGCAAAGGGCTATGTAGTCGTCGGGTAGATTAATCCAGTGTACATGTCCACACGGTTCTCGTCTAGGTCTCCTCGGGTGAAAGCGCCATGAAAGCAGCCCAGCCTGGATAAGCACTCTAGCTGGTACGAGGAAGCGTTGGTGATGCTGGTCACTGTAGAACTTTAGCCGCACGATACACTATACACAAATAGACTATTACTGACTTAATAGAAATATGTCGCACTCGACGGTATAGCGCCAAACTCTGACAATTCAGTTATTAATTCGCACGCGGTCTCAATGCTCTATTTGGGGCCAAACAGGCCATACTTCACCGCACGGAGTATCGTGGGTGAGGCTTCAACTTATTGGGTAACTCTACTTCTGTATTCACCTGCGCCATATTTATATGCACGGCGAACAATCTAGTGCCAACCTCATTTCTGTCTCGTATCCCTGGGCAAGGCCGGGCATGTACAGACATGTCTTGACGGTGGCTTTGAACCTGACTCTGGAGGCACGGCTCTGGCGCCTGTGGACCGCTGTCCAATAGGAGAATGAAATATTATGGTCTGTAATAGGCTAAAGGGATATTCCGTGTATATGTACAAGGAATATACAAGGGATATCAAACGATATACAAATACTATGCAATATATATCAATCAATAAATATATATATTCGGTTTAATCTGATCCTTTGTAACAGTTCTAATACCCAAATGTGTCTTCCCCGAATCATTTTAAAGGTGTATTCCACCCAAATGGTTTTAAAGGTTCTAATACCCAAATGTGTCTTCCCCGAATCATTTTAAAGGTGTATTCCACCCAAATGGTTTTAAAGGTTCTAATACCCAAATGTGTCTTCCACGAATCATTTTAAAGGTGTATTCCACCCAAATGGTCTTAAAGGTTCTAATACCCAAATGTGTCTTCCCCGAATCATTTTAAAGGTGTATTCCACCCAAATGGTTTTAAAGGTTCTAATACCCAAAGGTGTCTTCCCTAATCATTTTAAAGGTGTATTGCACCCAAATGGTTTTACAGGTTTGAATACCCAATTGTTATGGTGTCTTCCCCAAATCCTTTTAAAGCTTATAACCCCAAATAGTTTGAATGAATAAATGAATGAAATGGGACTATGAAGTCTTTATTTGTAACACATGTGAGATGGGCAGCACACACACATTCCTTTGGGGGGGTTGCCATTGAAATGTCATCTGCGCTTGACCCATCCTGTCATCCTTCATCCTGTCGTGGGTCCGCTCCAATACAATACCTTGCCAATCCAAGTGCTCCTGTTCATCTTCATCAGGGACGTGACAGCATTAGCGATCAGTTCTGCATGTTTTTCCATTCTTTCGTTTTTATTTTTGTATGTGTATTCCCACAAATAGCTTTAAAGGTGTATTCATCCCAAATGTTTCTAAAACTTTATTCCACCCAAAGTTAAAATATTACTTCATGTTCAACTCCTAAAGGTATATATGCTTGAATTACATTCAAGTAATCTCATGACTTCCAGCTTGCTAGCCCATACAATTGCTTCAGGAAAATGTTTGCTGTTTTAAGGAATGACAGATGACAACTTAATAGTAAAAAACTTTAATTTAACATGAGACATCAAATCCTCGGTCTCCCCCTGCCCACACTGGATGACATATTAAGAACATGCTGCCTCCGCAGGGCTAGCAGCATCCTGAAGGATGAAACGCACGAAATCATTCTAAATGTGGTATGTGTCCGGGACATCTACTACTGTTCGATACAACAGAGAATTACTTCTCCGGATCCGTGACGATGTTCGGGAAGTTTCCCACGTTAATCCCGAGCTCAGATGCAAGGACTTCGCTGCATGTCCCTCGGCAGGTGACGGGAGCCGTCAAAGACGCAGACACCGGGGCAGGCGAGGCGGGGTGCTTGTCAAACTCTGCGAGCGCCCTTTCAAGCCTCCACTGCCTTCCATCTACCTGGCGAACATGCAGTCCTGCCGCCGGGATTCGCTGCGTTTCGCTCAGACCGACTGAAGGAATGTACCGGCAAAACCAAAGGAGGAGGGATCTGTCTTCTTGTGAATGAAAAGTGGTGTACCGATACTACGGTCATGAACAAGACCTGCAATACTAATCTTGAATGCCTAGTCATTAAATGTCGCCCCTTTTATCTCCCTAAAGAATTCCCAGCCATCTTTCTTATTGCTGTTTATATACACCCTCAGTGTATTTTTAGCATTTGTCCTTTTTATACTGTCTGTGTTTTTACATATGTTTCCTGTACTGTTTACACAGTGTTTGCTCATGTACCCGTATTCCAATGTGGATTCGTCCATACATGGCAATAAAAATATTTGACTTGACTTTTTTTACTTTGACTTGACCCCTCTCACCACCTCTTCTCCCTGTTGCCATCTGGGAGGCGATAGGCCTACAGGGCCTTCAATGCCCGCACCTCGAGGATGCAGAACAGCTTCTTCCCAAGAACCATCACTGAACTGAACAATCACCCCCCCCCCTCCCCCCTATTGCGACCACATCTACATCTACCATGTAGCAGCATTCTACTTCTACCTCCTGAGCCACTGTCGCCCACCATCTGTCTATCTATCTGTCTATCTATCTGTCTATCTATCTGTCTATCTATCTGTCTATCTATCTGTCTATCTATCTGTCTATCTGTCTATCTGTCTATCTGTCTGTCTATCTATCTATCTATCTATCTATCTATCTATCTATCTATCTATCTATCTATCTATCTATCTATCTATCTATCTATCTATCTATCTATCTATCTATCTATCTATCTATCTATCTATCTATCTATCTATCTATCTATCTATCTATCTATCTATCTATCTATCTATCTATCTATCTATCTATCTATCTATCTATCTATCTATCTATCTATCTATCTATCTATCTATCTATCTATCTATCTATCTATCTATCTATCTATCTATCTATCTATCTATCTATCTATCTATCTATCTATCTATCTATCTATCTATCTATCTATCTATCTATCTATCTATCTATCTATCTATCTATCTATCTATCTATCTATCTATCTATCTATCTATCTATCTATCTATCTATCTATCTATCTATCTATCTATCTATCTATCTATCTATCTATCTATCTATCTATCTATCTATCTATCTATCTATCTATCTATCTATCTATCTATCTATCTATCTATCTATCTATCTATCTATCTATCTATCTATCTATCTATCTATCTATATATTATCTTTTTGTATTTTCTAGCCGCTACTGGTGTTCCGATGAGTTCTTCTCCTTGGTATCGGTTCATGCAAATTATTTGGGATCGGTATCAAATCTCTGCACATTCCAGTAACACAATGCGTCTTGCTAAATCACAGCAAAAATGTGGCAACTGATTTTGGTTCCAAGGAGAGCACATAATAAATTCCACAATTCCATGTGTGCCTACAAGTAATTAGTAGGTGTTTTTGTTACCAAATAATAAGGTATATTAACCTATAGCTTTTTAATTATAATTGTTAACATTGATCAGAATTAATGCATATACCGGTAGACAAATTAGATGTATAACAGCTACATTATCTATAATCCATATTTTTTATAAGATTTTTCTCTCTAAGAAATGAGATCACGATTCTCTCACATGATTCTTATTTTTTCAATAAAATAATTTATTGCACTCTCTTAATAGACACCATAACATATATCAAAGTGCTTGACTTAAACTTAAACATAACATATATGAAAGTGCTTTAAAAGTAAAAAAAAAAATATATAACAATTTTTTTAAGTTAATTTTTAAATGCGATTCGCATAGTTTTATTTTTTTACGATTAATGCAGTGCAGCCCTAATTACAATAACATTCCCACATGATTTAGATCTTCCAGATTTCAATGACTTACAAAAGTGCTACCCGATTTCTACTTACCCACATAATAAAATGGTTTCCTGTCTCAGTAGTTGCATGACCCACAATTCGTAGGAGAAGCACTTTAGAGGTTGACGACGTGATAGCCTTCATGAAAATAAAGCATAATACCACACAAGCAGTTATTCAACAGCCTTAAGTGTAGATATATTTAAAACTTGCATGTAGTTAATATTTTAAATGCCCATGACTGAATTTGAAGATTACCTAATAGCAAATACTTATGTTACTACTAACATAACTGTTAAAAGTTTAAGATATCAAGGCCTACCTGTAATGATCTTGATATCTCAACACATTCACCTTTGTCCCAGTTCCTGTGCCACAGTATAAATGCGTAGATTGGCAGTGTATGTACCTGAGATAGAAATATGTGACTTAGATCATTACTGTCTTGAGTGCAAGTTGACTGAATGTTAATTGCAATTGGCTACTTACATTTGGAATGTTGCATCCGATCTGCCACACTATTGCCTCCAATGCCTTTAAAATAGATAGATCATCAGGTTATGTTAGGCCCCATATTAAACAAAGGTTCCTAACTAGGTGGTCCTGGAGTGGTAATCAGAAGGCCACCAGCAAAGATATGTATTGTCTTTTGTGTTTACAAAGACATTGTAATAATGATTGATCTTAAGCATGGCTATAAATCCATCTGTGTCTCTCTACCCCAGTCTACAGGTCAGGTTGACGCCTAGTACAGGTACATAGGGGTGTCTCTGGGCCACGATAAATCACTCACAATCCTTAAAAGGTCAAAGATTTAATGTTGAGAAGCAATGACATCTAGACAAATTACTCAACTTCTGTTTAATTGTTGATATTGATATCTTTCTCTGATGTGTGGGTCATAGTTGAGTGGGGACAGAGAGTGGTTGTTCTTGTTGACCACGTCTAGCTGTGCCGAAAAGGGTTAGGGTTAGTATTGTGGCTATATGATGCTAATTGTGTGAGTTAGTCAACTGGCCTACTAGAAGGCCTTTTATATGAGATATTTGGTATGGTCAAATATTCAGTATACTCAAGTCCCATTATGGAATATGGGTTTATTTCTGTGGCCACTACTGATGACCATTTTGTATAATGCGTCATTGACAGCAACATCATGTGAAAATGTGCCCCATTGCATTGGAGCCTGGTGAGAGGATACAACATAGTGCTATGTTTCTAAGTACTAAAGCGATCAGTGAAATCTTGGCCTGTACAGCAATATCAGAACCTGAACCAATCCCAGCTACTCACATAACCTGGTTTTAGGTAGAAGCATAAATGTCATAACCTGGCAGATCTCAAAACAAACTGGTCAGACTACTGCTTGACCTTACTCCTAGAACCCACCTCACCCCTGCCCACTTTGACAACCTAGGATGGCTTAGAGTAGACGACAGAGTACAGCAACTTGCAATGGGCCTGGTCAACAAGATACACTATACGACTAAGGTACCCATGTACATGTCAAAATACTTCCCAAAGGTCAGTGAATACCACGATCACAACACCAGAGGGAGCTCCACAAATCATGTTAAACCCAGATTCGGCTCAAACAAGGGACTAAACACGGTTCGCAATTATGCCACCTCGATGTGGAACGCCCTACCCAAAGCTGTAAAGCAGGGGTCAGCAACCTTAGGCACGAGTGCCACCATTGGTACACATTATCTAAACCAACATGGCACACTAGCAAATGTGTAAGAGGAACCTTTTTGGAAATGTTGAGTTACCTCCCCATGCAGTTACCTATTTCACAGCCATTGGCAGTTGCACAGCCTGTTATTTATGGTACTGTAGGTTGACTGATATACCAGGGATATTTCATGGTCAGAGCCAATGAGAAGGGTCAGTCTGTTGTTGTTTGCCGAACATTGAGTGTTAAACGCCATTTTGAGACCAAACATGAGAACTTTAAAGGATGAGGCAGACAAGGCTGAATGTGTCCAGGTATGGCAAGCAAGCATCTCATAAAGACGGCAGCATTCTCTTATATATTTATGAGAGGAAAATGGTTATTAAAACTATTGCTATGCACGTTGCCTATATGGATGGAATAGAATTACAGATCTGTTGGAGATTTACATTGTGATGTGGTGTCATAATTAACATTAACATTGATATGGCACACTGGTTAACAAGAACATTTTAAAATGGCACTTCGTATCAAAAAGGTTGCTGATCCCTGCTGTAAAGGAATGTGAATCACCCACTTTCAAAACCACTCTCAAAGAGCAACTACGGGAGACTGCAATTCGAAACTGGCCCCTGTAAATGTCCTAACCCAACCCCCTCCAATGTACAGTAAATGACCAAGTATAGTTTCGTCAATATTCCAATGTACAGTTTTGCTTGTACAGTTGTACAGTGTACTTAGTATAATAGTAGTAGTAAAGTATAATTTCTGGGTACTTTTTACACCCCTGTTTATGATGAATTGAAAATGGGGGACCCTGATGTAAACAAGACAAACGTCTTTCTCTGGTCTGCATCTGCATCCCCTTAACAATTGTATGTATTGAGCTGTTTTGATTGATTGATTGAAAACTTTATTAACAGATTGCAGAATGGGTACAATACAGTACAGCTCGATACACACAATTGTTAAGGGGATGCAGACCAGAGAAAGACTTTCGTCTTGTTTACATCAGGGTCCCCCATTTTCAATTCATCAGGACATATATGACATACATGACATACAGATAGACAGTACTGCTACATCTATGTACTGTACTGTACCCATTCTGCAATCTGTTAATAAAGTTTTCAATCAATCAAACACAACTACTGTACATAACGTTAAATAGACCGTGGGCGACGTACCCCCCCCCGCCCCCATACACAACCTACAGCATAACTTTTATATCAGTATAATACAACTCTCAAAGCCAACGTAGAGTTTGTGCACTACTGTACATTTTAACTAGCACTTACCAGCCTCGGGAGTTGTACAATGTGTGGTAGAAAAGATCGCTCCTGTGAATTAGAAAAGCAAGCCCCGCCCCCAGCCTAGTGAATGAGAAAAGCCTGCCCCTAGTGGAGCAGGACAGTCCCTACACAGTACAGTACACAAAATGATCACTGTGATGTACTGTCCTGCTACATCACTGTCCTGCTACTGTTTAATCACTGTGATGTACTGTCCTGCTACATCACTGTGATCCACTGTCCTGCTACTGTTGCATCACTGTCCTGCACAGTACAGTTTATGATGAATTGAAAATGGGGGACCCTGATGTAAACAAGACAAACGTCTTTCTCTGGTCTGCATCCCCTTAACAATTGTATGTATTGAGCTGTTTTGATTGATTGATTGAAAACTTTATTAACAGATTGCAGAATGGGTACAATACAGTACAGCTCAATACACACAATTGTTAAGGGGATGCAGACCAGAGAAAGACTTTCGTCTTGTTTACATCAGGGTCCCCATTTTCAATTCATCAATTATATGACATATGACATACAGATAGACAGTACTGTACTGTACCCATTCTGCAATCTGTTAATAAAGTTTTCAATCAATCAAACAACTCTCAAAGCCAACGTAGTTTGTGCACTGTGGTAGAAAAGATCGCTCCTGTGAATTAGAAAAGCCAGCCCCGCCCCCAGCCTAGTGAATGAGAAAAGCCTGCCCCTAGTGGAGCAGGACAGTCCCTACACAGTACAGTACACAAAATGATCTAACTCCTACTGTGGGGATGAGCAAATCAGGGATCTAGGTGAAAACAGGAAGAGAATAAACCGCGGAATGCATTGGAGTCTATGAATGGATTTTTATGAGATGTACTATATAAAACTTCTGGCTATGGACCCAGGGTGTTTTCCAGCTCATACAAATTTCTTTGGATACTACTTCTGGATATTGCAACTACTACAGAAAAACGTGAGTAACACGTTTTTATACAACTCAAGACCTATGTTACTCTATTTCATTAGCACTAAAAGTCAATTATCTTCATTGCATCAGAAACTTCAGAATGTTATCTTTCAAAAGAGATCAGGCTCATGCATGTACTATAAGGATAAAGTATAGTATTTTGGTTTGCAAAAAAAGTATGCAGTCCTCAAGTTCAAGTAAAAAAAATTGCCACTTTAGGAGGAGCCTGTTAACCCTTTCACTGCCGCACTACCAAACGGTTAACCCTTTCACTGCGACAATACACAGAGGGTTAACCCTTTCACTGCCACAAGACAGCCGATTAAGAGCTTCAAAATGATGGTTCGAACGTCCGTTCGAAAAACCCTGCCAAAGTTTTAATCCCAAAAACAGGCTTCGGGGACAGCTCTAATATGTACATGTAATATGCCTGTTTTATTCCATCTATCATCAACCTGAAGATAAATTCTGAGATGCAGCTCAGCACTGTGTGTCAAGTTTTTGTAGTCATAAAAATGTATTAAACATTGTGATGTGGCCATTAAATTTTTTTATGTTTCGAGTGTAGACGATTGATTTATGGATTAATTTATAAATGTATAAATGTATGGATTGATTGATTGGTTTTATGTATTTACTTATTTGTTGATTGATTGATTGATTGATTGACTGATTGATTGCTTGATTTGTTGATTGATTGATTGGTTGATTGATTGGTTGATTGATTGATTGGTTGATTCATTGATTGATTGAAGTATATTGTGATTTATTTTTACAATCAATCACTATTGGGCAACCAACTATAAAAAATTACTTTTCCTATACAACCATGTGCAATTTCAGGGTGTCATAATTTTATACCTTACAAGTCAGCATACTGTACCTGTGCTACAGCCATGCCTCTCTCCCTTTCATCATTTAACTTTTAATATTTATAGTATAGTATAATTATAGTATAATATAGTTTTTGTTGAAACACTGTAGCCTATATTCAATCTCAGGTACAAAAAAAATAAGAACAGGGCCACAAATCCACTCAGGCCATGGTTACACTGGGGAATACAGCAACGTTTTTGTTGCTGAATGATTACGTTTGCTGTCCAAGTTAAAAAGAAACGCTGTTTTGGCAGGAAAACGCATTGTCCTACTGGCAACGCTGAAAAGGTGTTTCCGTTTTGGATACTCGCCAAAACTCTGCGACAATGGTGCCATGTAATCTGCGTGAGCCGGATACGGAGCCGTTGTTGCTCAACGCCCATGCGCCAGTGGCGGCTCGCCACTAGGGGCGCCCGGGCACCGACCCCCCTGGTGAACCCTGGTTAAAATGAGAGAAGAACAAGAAATTTTTTTTTGTTTTTTTTATAGCCCTATAAATAATATAAACATGTTTAAAATGAATAATATTTACTCATTTTAAGTATGTTTGTGTTTCCAATGCACAATATAACGTTAATATATCAAATAAAAAAATAATCGTTTTCCTGAACAGGAAGTGACTCACTCCTGCCGCATTTCTCCTAGCCGTATTTCTCGGCCCGGGCTAGACGCAATCGCGCTCTGAGTGCGCGTCACTGTTTCATCGCTGTATCCGTCGCAGCCAATCAGTGCGTAACGCGCTGTGCGTTGAAATATGATGTTTATGATGGAAGCCGGGCGCGATTTGAAGCGGTCTAGGCAAGCATTTAGAATTTCCGTCTAGAATTTCCGTAGCCGCATTTCGCGGAGACGCTCTCTGATTGGCCGACGCCAGTTTCTACACTGGTTAAGCTTTCGAAGTAGGTTAAGGAGGTAACGTTAGAGTTTGTCTTAGAGCGTGGAAATGGGCAAAGACACAGCTCGTTCATTGAATTCATCACAGTACTGTTGTGTTGTGCTAACAAGTTAATCTGGATGCAGTCTGGACAGAGTGGATAACTGGATATACATCAACAGTCTGGGGACAACAGTGGACATTATACACTTTATCAAGCCCTCCTGCTCGACCACGTAAACAGTGAGTTAATTCGGTCTCTCTCTCTCTCTCTCTCTCTCTCTCTCTCTCTCTCTCTCTCTCTCTCGCTCTCTCTCTCTCTCTCTCTCTCTCTCTCTCGCTCTCTCTCTCGCTCTCTCTCTCTCTCTCTCTCTCTCTCTCTCTCTATCTCTCCCTCTCCTCTCTCTCTCTCTCTCTCTCTCTCGCTCTCTCTCTCTCTCTCTCTCTCTCTCTCTCTCTCTCTCTCTCTCTCTCTCTCTCTTCTCACAATCCTGTGTCTCCGAGAAATGAGGCTACGGAAAGTATTGACGGTGCTGCCTTGCTGAGATGATAATAGCACTTCAAAACGCGCTGCTGTGTTGTGAACTATAACATTAATTTCGCTGCTGCTGATGCATAATGTATGAATGAATGAATGGTGAGTTGTTTAAAATGACAACATATACATGTGTTCATTATTTTATTGGATTGATCCGAGAGACAGAGAGAGATATTGCTCCAGAGCATTTATTAACGTTACGTTACATTTTCAACTCGACCTAACGTGAACCCCCTGCGAGTCTGTGACCCACCAACAGAAGATAGTACGAGCCGCCACTGCCATGCGCAGTAGAGACCCGCACGGTTATTTCCAGTGTTTACAGCAGAGCTGATCGTCTTTCTACTGCCCCTCCCTGTGGGGCAAAGTACTGATCGTCTTTCTACTGCCCCTCCCTGTGGGGCAAAGTACTGATCGTCTTTCTACTGCCCCTCCCTGTGGGACAAAGTACTGATCCTCTTTCTACTGCCCCTCCCTGTGGGGCAAAGTACTGATCGTCTTTATACTGCCCCTCCCTGTGAGGCAAAGTTTTGATCGTCTTTCTAGTGCCCCTCCCTGTGGGGCAAAGTTTTGATCGTCTTTCTACTGCCCCTCCCTGGGGGGGCAAAGTACTTATCGTCTTTCGTCACCAAGTCCCGTTGGCAGTGCCAACTCAACAATGTTCTTCTTGAGCAGGACGGCCATCGCTTTCAGGACAATAGAAAAAGACATCCACAGAAAAAAAATAATCTCTAAACTAGGAGAGGGGGGCCTGGTTTTGTCGGCCTGGCTGCATATGATAGAGCTTGTCCATTGTCCTCCCCACAGCAGTAATTACCATCAATAAGAAATTGATGAATGGATTCCACATGGAGAATTAAACGCTCCCAGGCTCCCCTCAGTGTTTGATTCACATGCTGGATTTGCCTTTTAGCAACCTCTTGTTGTCATCGCCGTACACCATGTCCTCCCTGAGCAGGCTGCAGTGTTTTTCTGCTTTGTCATCGCAAGAAATCAGATAGTGTTGCACAAATTAAACCAGATAGCCCCAGATGTGGAGAGTCGACACTGAAGGAGGATCTCAGTATTTGGTGAAATTAGGCACCATGATCATTGCCCCCCTCTACCTCCTGAACTCCCTCAGCAATAAAACAAGACGCGCGGCCTTGACACAAATTGGTTAATAATGTTTCTGGGTTCCTTTTGCGTAACAGTATTTCCTGTCGTATAGTGTCTCATCTTATGTGGTACCCTGTCTCCATGTGCGGTGTTTTCTCGACGACATCTGACTTCTGCTTATAATGCGCCGGAGTGCTGTCTGTCAGTAGCAATGTCTCCGGGCATAATGCGAACGTGGCACGTTGAGTTAATACTCAAGTCTCCCCCGGTGACTCTGCAACAGCTCTCTACTTTGCCATTTGCTGGCAGGACACGCAAGCGGACGTTTTAGTGTGATTTCACAGCTGGATCTCATGAAGTCTAAATCACTTAAGTCCACATCCTCAGCGCTCACCCCCTGCATTTACGTTCACATTTACAGTAGGCTACTCAGGACGGAGCACTTTCTCCTGAGGAATCAGCCATATATCCACTTTGCTTACATTTTCTTCATACAGCTGGACCCAGACAGTCTGTATGTACTTTAATTGCTCCCAACCACCTGAGTGAAATCTACTAAGTCTGAAATGTGGCTTGTTTTATTTAGCATCCTGTCGATAAGGACAGAGCGGTCACTGTGAGAGTGAAAAACTGCTTTGCAATCTCAACTGGAAATAAATGTTTACTTAAAACAGTTGCTGAAGGTTAGCAAAATATGGTCCCGGAATGGCAAAGAGAGTGCCTGTGGGTCTGGGTGAGTCCATGAGCGTGAATCTAACCACGTACATTAGGCCTGTGGAAGACAGAGCTGATAGTGTGTAGATGACGAGTTATGCTGAAAAATATGTCTCTACACAGGAAGAGCATTGCAATTGGGTAAAAAATACAAGCTTCATTCCATTTGAGAAACTATTCAACTTCATCTTACGATAATACAAATTACCTTCATTACCTTTGTGTAATAACCATTGTTGTTTTGTAACTAATTGTTTTATGTATTCATTATGAAGTAAGATGTGGTAATTATTAGGCCTACAGACTAGGGATGGGCATAATCCTATTTTCATACATTCATACAAAGTATTGATTTTCCTATGTTGGCTTATGTTCTTTTCGGGAACGTTTTTTGTTGATTGTTGATTTATTTTTTGTTTGTTTGTTTTATTTTGCAAACTTTAACTTTTTTTGTTCTTTTCGGGATCGGTTTTTGTTGATTGTTGATTGTTGATTTTTGTTTGTTTGTTTGTTTGTTTGTTTTATTTTGCAAACTTTAACTTTTTTGAATTTTGTTTTTGAATTAGGGGTAGGTTGCACTATAAGCCTTTTGGCTTCAAACCTATCCTTTTCGCTTGTTTATTTGTAAACATTTTGAAATATTACTTGTTTATTGTTTATTCATTTGTAAACATTCGAAATAAAATAATTCATTCATTCATTTATACTAGCGCTCGTTTCCCTATGCTTTCTCTTTAGTTGTTGTTGTTCTTATTCTATTTCATCTTTCAAAAATTGTCTTATTGTCCCAGTTGCTATTGCATGTAGCTACATATTTGTGTTTTATTACATACATACCAACTATTTCGCCTGTTTTATTCTCCACCCATCGATCATCCATAGCAACACTACTATCACCGACATCCAAGAAGGGGGATCCCCCCTTGAAAGGCCCTTTTAAGGTTTCTCTCCTGCTTTTTTCCTATTGCTAGGTTTTTAGTGAGTTTTTCCTTACCTTCACTGGGTTATGTCTGGGAGTGTTGTTTTGGATTTCATGATGTTTTTTTTGTTTTTGATTTATTGTGATGTTTCTTTTTGACTTGTTTAAAGACTTGTCCAGCCCATGGGGACATTAACTTGTGTTTGCGGGCTTTACAAATACATTTGATTTGATTTGAATAGAGTGTTCGTTATGTAATCTGTAAAGTAACCTGCCCCACTAGTGAAATTGGTAAATTGCTTTATTGTCTCAGACTGAATAGGGGGGGGAAAGTATTTTCACACTAAATAATCCATGTTGCGTTAGTAAACATAATTGAAGAAGAAGTGCATCTTCCTGTCTACAACTACAACATAGACTATGGAGTTAGTTGGGCTGCTGTTGAATTAATTGCCAACTCTATGAAATACAATCTACATGGTTAGTTTTTGAGTATTTGACTACTAAATTCCTTGAAATACCCATCCCTACTACAGACACTGTACAATGAAAGACAGGTACAATGAAAATCCCATTTTCAATCTCTTTGCATTATTTTACAGAAGGTACAGTATGTTGACAGTAAATTACCCAAAATGTTAGAAATGTTGTTGTTGTTGTTGTTGTTGTTGTTGTTGTTGTTATGACTAAAGCCCTTGGATATCAATATTCCTTTGAAATATTGTATAATACACACAGGTTACTCTGATTGGCCTTAATGAGAGTTGGCTGTCAGAGAGGGTGCACCAAAACCGTTATAACAAATTAAATGATACATCTGAAGCTGAAAAGAATTATACTTTAAAACCTCTTAACCTGCAATGAGTCTGTCTGGCCATTTTAGTTTTCGTTTTTGAGGACTGCATACTTTTTTTGCAAACCAAAAAACAACTTTATACGTATAGCACGTGCATGAGCCTGGTCTCTTTTGAAAGAGGACATTCTGAAGTTTCTAAAATTATTCTAAATTCACTTTTAGTGCTAATGAAATAGAGTAACATAGGTCTGAACTTGAGTTGTAGAAAAACTTGTTACTCAAGTTTTTCTGTAGTAGTTAGTAGTCCAGAGGTATATAGTATTTCCCCAGAATGTCTGGAGGCTTAATAATCCATACAGAGCCATAGCCTGAAGCCTTATGTAGTACATGTTTCATAAAGATTCATTCAGAAATGAGTGATTAGGAGTGATTTTGGTAAACTGTGTACAAAAGAAAAACTCAGTTTTCTCATAGACTTCAATTCATTCGGCTGTTTTTCTCTTCCTGTTTTTGCTCGTTAGTTTTTCACCTAGATCCTAGATCATACATCCCCAGATGGGGTATCATTGGAAAGCCACACTACAACCCTCCACAATTATTTTCGAGATCGCCAAATGATTGACGGAACTAGAGCCCCAAGAGTCGGGAGTGGTATTTTGCACAATACCGTGTACTTTGCACAAGCCTCAAATACCGGCATGTAACTCAAGAACCGCTGAACGGATTTTGTCGGATTTTTGCTATCGACAGGCAACAAATAAGCCTTCAATTCGATATATATTGTATTGCAAAATATGCACAGCCGAGCCACTAGGGGTCGCCAAAGTGCCTGTGGGCAAATCGTCCGAAAAATGGCCCACATGTGGTACGTTGCAGGTTAAGACTAACATGTTATGACATTAACATTCCACAATAAGCTATTTCTGACTGAATTAAAACATCATTGTACTGGATCTTTAAAATGTAACTTAAATTTGTATGTTACACAACTATACCATGTTGATTACTGTAGGCTATAGACGGTTTCACAGGAATTCTGTTGCTAGGGAACAGTTTGGACCCAAGTGTATTTCCTGTCAGTCATTACATTAGCAAACATTGCAACAGGAAATTAACTTGGATCCTTTTAGAATGTTATTGTTGTCACTTTGAAACAGTCTATACTCCATGCTGCATTTCTAGCCACTGTAAACTATACTGTACTATACTGTACTACACTATACTTTGCAGCTGGATATTTTTCTGTTTATTTTTTTATATATATATAATATATTATCAGTTTTTGTTCTGCATATATTTTTTACAAGATGTAACTTATTGATGTTGTTACATCACTGTTGCACTTTGTTTTCTTTCATGCTGTGGGAGTGAGCAGAAAGTAAACATTCCACTGTACTTAAAATAATAAATAAAAAACATCTTGGACCTTTGAAATTTGGATGATACGAAGAGAGCCGGTACCATATGGACTAAACATGTATTCCTATAACCTCTTCATATAGGCTACTATATCACGTTGTATCATCTTACGTCGTATACAGCTCCCCACAAATTAAAGGTTCCACTGTATACGTGTCCACAGCTGTAGAGGCCATGGTAGTCTGCCTCTTTCTCACTGAACTCGTCTATTAGTATGTCCTCGTAGCCGAGCATCTGTTTGGCATAAGAGAGGTCAGCAGCAGTCACACTATATGGCTCAATTCCAATGAGTAGGGATCAGTTCTACACTATGCCCTTCGCCCTTCATGGGGGGGGGGGACTGCCCAGAGCAACTTTTGGCACGGTAGGGGACGCAACATTCATTGTTTTTGAGTTACCATATATATAGAGCTTTGGAAAGCGCATGTATCCACTCTTGAAAAGCTACAGTAGCTTAATGTGACTTTTTCATCGTCCCAGTGCCCTTCACAGCACCCTATTGGCTGATTGGGATACACCCTGACGGTATGTTCCTCACTTTCCCTATATGTCTCACCAGTGTCTATAGGGATTCCAGGGAAGGGCAGATGTGGGTGAATGGATGGAGGGATGGAGGAGAGTGGATGAAAGAAAGGGGGCTCCTGGCTCTCTGTTGCTGTGTTTACAAGATAACTGGGCTCTCCCCGCAGTCACACAAGAACGGGCCCTTTCCGCACGTGGGCCAAGAGGGAGTTTTTCCACTCCAAGCAGGTTCGCTCGGTCCGCCTCAATTAAAGCTTGTTAAACTCTCCTTTAGGGAAAAGGGAGAGAGAGAGAGGGAGAGAGAGAGAGAGTGAGAGGGGGGGTGGGGGGGAGAGGGGGAGAGAGAGAGGTTGAGGGAGAAATGTAGTATCGAGAGTGCTGCCCAGTTCTCAGTTCCAGTTGAGTCCCAGCATCAGGCGTTCTGTGGGTGGCTTTGCCGTTAAAACAGCCTGGTGAGAAACAGTCAAAGTCTGTCCTATATGTGGTATGTTCACCAAGCCCACCGACTCATGTAGACCCACTGCTTCAAGGTTTGCTCTAGGCCTGCTATTCATGCAATAGTAAAATAAAATTGTGTGAAGTCAAACTTCAACCTTTTCTCTAACAGCAATGACATTAACACCTACAGTATTAACATCTGACATTAACAACCATTAATAGACATGTGGTAGTGAAAGGGTTAACCCTTTGTAGTGTGGTAGTGAATGGGTTAACCTTCTGTAGTGTGGTAGTGAAAGTGTTAACCCTTTGTAGTGTGGGAGTGAAAGGGTTAAAGGGGACATATTTTTGTCATTTTCAACACGTTTCAATAACAATGTCTTTGAGGTCTAAACATCAACAAGGAGGCACCCACCAAGGCTGCCCTCCCAGCTAACCTCCTACCCCTCACTCTCTCCCCCACCGACGTGTATATTGCACTTAGCAGGACTAATGCACATAAGGCAGCTGGCCCTGATGGCAACCCCCGGCTGTGTGCTCAGGAACTGTGCTGACATCTTCAACCTGTCACTAACAGGCAGTTGTCCCAGCGTGTTTTAAAACCACCTCCATCGTGCCAGTGCTGAAACACTCCTCTGCCACGAGCCTCAATAAAAAGAGCGTCACTGGCTTGACGGCGCACGTCTCGGAGGAAGCGTGCGTTCGACATCAGGACACCCTTGTATCGACTCGTGGGAGAACATGCGTACAACAAACAGGTAGGGGAGGGGGGGAATTGGCACAACGACTAATTGGGACGGGGAGAAAATCAGAGAAAAATAGGAGAAAGAGAAGGTAAAAAAAAAAAAGCACTGCAGAGGGTGTTGAAAACCGCCCAATGCATGACCGGTACATCACTCCCTGCAATTGAGTCTATCCATCACCAACAGTGTCTGTCAAGGAGGACACCTCTCATCCCAATCATGGATGGTTTGCCCTCCTCCCCTCCGGGAGACGCTACAGGAACCTCCGTTCAAAGTCAAGCAAACTATATACTATATATACCTACTATAGTCTACCCATATAACTCTGTATGATAGCATGTGCAATAGTGCTATATATACCGTATATATACATTTATATATTTATATTCACTGCATATATATATATATATATATATATATATATATGCAGTGAATATAAATATATAAATGTACTGTACTGTGCTGTAATATAACAATACATTGAATCTAATCTAATCTTGCAGCCTCTATACCCCTCTGTTTCAGTCCTATTCTCAAATGGTTGTTTCTGTGCCTGTAACAAGTGGCGAAAATGGATGAAAATGGCTCAAATTTACTTTGCGAAGGTTATATGAGGTGGGAAATGTATTCCGCTTGTAGATAGAATAACAATAGAAAATTGTTTTTGTGGAAATGTGAATATAAGCAGAAGCGAGCTGTTCACAGGAAAACTCAGTTCAATACCTTTAAATGTATCAGCTTCAAGCTCAAAATAACTGCAGATAAAAATAGATGAATAGAAAATGAAAGAAGGAAAAATCACAGAGAAACTGGCAAGAATGAAGAACAATTTAAGCTAAGTGATGCCTACCATCTGTCATCTTTAATTTCACTCACACAGAGCAGTTTCAGTTTTGGTCGTCCTACAACAAAAATACTCCAATCAGAACTCATCATCTGCAGATGCCGTTTTTGCATATTGAACGGCTGTCAAAGTATTTCCCAACTCCCACCAAAGTCAACTAAGATTGGTTCGTTCTGCTCCTGACTATTGTTGCCAGCAACACTTTTGAATTCTGATCATCGTGGTGGTCTGGGCAGTGTGATTTGGCCTTGAGTTGATCTTACAGTCCAAGTCCTTCATGGAATTTGACAAGTTTGAATTGACCTTGGTTTCATACCGGTCACATGTATTGTATTTAATCACTCCATACTGCTAATTTCCAGCAAGTGTTCCTAAACGCTTCCAGCTTGGGACCAGAACTGAGTAAATTATTCTCACCGTGGGACCAAGTCACATTAAAACTCTTCGAGTGCCCGTGAGGATCCCACCAGAGACAGATGTGCAACCATTTTAGGTACAGGTACTGAACCATAGATTAAAGAGTAAGTTTGGTGGAGCTGTACGTATCCAGTATGAAGAACAGCATGGGTTGTGCTGAGAAAGGACTCAATGACAAAATTCTGAAATCCTAGCGTACAGTGTGTCAACAAATAACTCTCTTCTCCTTAACTAAGTTGTGTTTTTTCTGACAAATGCTTAAAGGGATACTTTAAGATACTTTGACATTTAGAATTGTTGTTGTTTTGTTGTTGTTCACCAGACACTTGTCATATGGAGTGTTGTTTTATTGTTGTTCACCAGACACTTGTCATATGGAGTGTTGTTTTATTGTTGTTCACCAGACACTTGTCATATGGAGTGTTGTTTTATTGTTGTTCACCAGACACTTGTCATATGGAGTGTTGTTTTATTGTTGTTCACCAGACACTTGTCATATGGAGTGTTGTT
Source organism: Notolepis coatsorum (assembly GCF_963971535.1). Taxonomy (NCBI): domain Eukaryota; kingdom Metazoa; phylum Chordata; class Actinopteri; order Aulopiformes; family Paralepididae; genus Notolepis; species Notolepis coatsorum. Next base: position 106,641,642 of record NC_140169.1, on the reverse strand, counting down.
TTATTGTTGTTCACCAGACACTTGTCATATGGAGTGTTGTTTTATTGTTGTTCACCAGACACTTGTCATATGGAGTGTTGTTTTATTGTTGTTCACCAGACACTTGTCATATGGAGTGTTGTTTTATTGTTGTTCACCAGACACTTGTCACATGGAGTGTTGATGTTTTGTTGTTCACCAGACACTTGTGTCAAGTGCCAAGTGTGTGGTGAGGTTCAATAACCAACAGAAATGTGAAATGTCAAAGTATACCTCTTAACCACACACACAACCTCTCTTTTCAAGCTGCTCTGGCTATGCAGCCTTGACCCGGTGCCCACATCCAGCAGGCAGCCAGGAGCCGACAGTCAGGACTCTCATTTGTATGCAGGTCCGGACCTCCGGTTCCGACCTCAAAACTCGAACCCTGCCAGGTCCACCTCTATCGCAACAGGGACGGTCTGAAGTCTCATCAGAACCTCCAGTCTTCCCCAATTCCCTGGGGTGCTGCAAAGGTAGAGAGCAGATTTGTGGGTGGTCTGCTAAGCCGGTCCAGACAGCACTGGGAAAGCAAAGAAGTGGGAATTGGATTTTCATGGATTCTCATAAGGATGTGTGTGGTTTCATCACTTTCCGGCATATCGTTTTTATGTAAGTTCCTATTCTGCGTGTCCAAGTTGTGTTCCTATTCAGTGTGTCCAAGTTGTGTTCCTATTCAGTGTGGCCAAGTTCTATGTATGCAATGTTGGGCTGAAGTAAACAAGCCTCTCCTGGTACAAACAGAACCATTCAGCAAGACTCATTACCCTCAGCGTCTCTTCCTGCCATTATCCTCCGGACAGTTAAAAAAAAAAAAAGCTATTCTACTGAAACTATTTCACTCGTGTTTTTTTTTTTTTTTTACTGCTCGGGGATGTGTTTTACTGTCTGTTGCGTTTAGGTCCTCTGCCAGTTCTCCCATTGGAGCCAAAGTCGTATTTCCACCCTATTCATTCTCAGTCCCATTCCTCACTCCCCGCTTCTATTTCTTTCTTCTTTTCTTCAGGCGCTGCAATCATTTGTTGGCCTGCATTGTATTTGTGCCTCGCCACAGCGAAGGCCAGGGTCAGATTCACAGATAAGTAATATTGTTCTGTGTTCACAGCTGCCGCATGCTGAAGCTATTGCCTTAAGTACTTTTCCTGTTAGGAAAATTGCTAAAAGATGATAATGTAAAACCACTCTAAATGATGCGGCCATTGAACCTGGCACTCCAGACGGTGGCCTGAGAGTCGAAGATCACATGGTGCGACACGTTGACGGCAGGCTGTGGGGCTCACGTCCCGTTGTTGTTGGGTAGAAACAGTAACTATACTAACAGGACCAAAGGCCTGCCTGTGATGTGCCTCGGACGTGTTTTAGTTCCTAATGAAAGTCCAGCATTTGTTGAATCATTATCCTGCTAAGATCATTCTAGAGTGGGATGTAAGTCTCTCATTAGACCCTCTTCTGCTGAAAGAGTAGAGTCAAGGCATTTGATCTTTCTATCTCCACGGGCAGTTTATATAGTGTTTGGATATCGGCCCACGTGATTCTTTTACATAAAAGAGGTGATGGAGATCATTTAAATAATTACCGGCCGATCTCCAAACAACCTTGCTTAGCGAGTCTTTTATTTCACGTTACTCAGCATTAGGTCTGAACCAATCAGGATTTAGAGCTAATCACAGCACTATCTCATCTATTACATTAGTTACAAATAATATAGTATCTGCATTAGATAAGAATATACACTGTCCTGCCCGTTTATGGATCTGTCAAAAGCATTTGATACAGTTGATCATCCTTTGCTGTTCCAAAAATGATGTAATATTGGTTTGGATAGAAATGTTTTTTATTGTCTATTGTCTATTCAGATAGTCCCAGTGTGAGATTCAGCGGCAACAAAGGGTGTTATATTTCGTATATAGCATCGCGTCCCGCTCTGAGCCTTACGAGATACTCTATATCTCCTGTGATACCTAATGTATCTCCCACGAACAAAAAACACATGCACCCCACCTGTATGGGGCCCCGCCCCTTATGGTGGTACCACCCATATAACCATGACTCTGGTCATGAAACACCCTTCCTCTATTTTCGTCCCAGCGTACTGGATGCTTGCACCATGCGAGCTAGCGGAATGAAAAGATTAAGGAAGATTAATAATGTTGAGGGCTTACCGGAGGATTGTGTTTCCCTGGATTCTCCGGAGCTTGTTTCGACGACGCAGACCTATGCTGGTGGTTCCTCGGCTGACGGCGACGGACCGAGGGGCAGCGTACAAGGTTTGGCTATCGGGTCGGCTTGTACAAAGGTGAGGTCTGTGTCAGTAGGCGTCAATGTCGGTGTTGGTCGTGCTGTGGAGTATGTTTCGGCACCAGGGCCGGGGCGGCTTGGCGATCGTTCCACTGTAGTGGGCGATGTCTTGGCGATCCTGGAACATGCTGTTGACGCTAATGCTACTGCTACTGCTAATGCTAATGCTACTGCTGCTTCTTCTGCTAACGCTGATGTTGACGCTGGAATGTCTAATAATCCCCGCCGCGGGATTCCGCTTTTCCCTCCTCTTGCCACCTTCATTGATGAAGGTCAGTCGGTGGTGGGTGTGGGGGGGTTCGCTGAGCTCTATTTACCTTTTTTGCAGGTGAAGGGGCTGACGACGGGGTGCAGCCCGGGGGTACCTTGGCTAAGTAGCCAGATAGCTTCTTTTTTGTGCCCAGGCGGGGATGAACGACGTTCCGCCCGGCCGTTGCTTGATAGCATGTCGGCTCGGAGGGTGGCAGTATGGACGAATGAGTGGTATACTGCTGCAGGATGGCATTTAGCGGCGGCCAGTGTTGTGGCTCAGCTGGCTACTTTCCTATCCAAGATGGCGTCGGGTTGTAGGTCTTTGAGTCCAACCGACACTATGAACGTGATTCATGTTTGTGGTGTTATAGAGATCTTGACTCAGTCGCAAGCTATAACTGCGGGGAGGATTCGGATGCTATCGACTTTGGTTGTTAGGCATCTTTGGTTGGAGCAGTCTCCTCTTGGGGAAGAGGATAGGTTTTCTCTCCTCACGACTCCTTTTTCCACAGATAGTCTTTTTGGGCGTTCTGTGGAGGCGCAGGCGGTTTTTGATTCGGGTCCTACACCGCCTCACGCTGTGCAGCCAGGGGTGGGAGCACGGTCTCGTCAACGACTGTGGCGAGATCCTCGACAGGCGGCCATGTTTCCCCCGCCAGTGGTGCCCTGGTTGGAGAATTGACAGGGTTTCGCAAGGCCGACAGTCTTGGCGGCCGAGGGATCGGCCATTTTGGGTGATTTCGGGGTTGGTAAACCACCCCGTCGTCATTTTGCCGCGAGCAGCCCGCTCCCCGTTCAGTCCTCTCTCTGGTATCCCCAGAAGCGGGGCTTTGAGCGTTCTCCTTTGGCTGCGGGCCGCGAACCTTCTTTGAAGCGTATGCGGCCCCATTCTTCACTTCTCATGGAGACAGGGGCTGACACCCAGTTGATGGCTGAGCCTGGGTCTGTCCGTGAGAATGTTCCGTCGTCGCGTGGTTCCTACACCGCAGGTTGTGGGTGGGTGGAACCTGGTGTTGCAGCTGCCACTAGCTCCAGTGGTCAGCAGGGGGACTCGGTGCCTCTTCTGTTGAATGCTCAGCAGGGGTTACCCCGGCTTCGCCCTCGCCAGGCGGGGTATCGCGCTGTTGCCTCCCACTCCCGTCAAACCGGCAGTGGTCTGCAAAGGAGAGGCTGGCGTGATTTGAGTGGTAGCAATATCACTGCAGGGCTTCGGCGTGTAGGAGCCCATGGGGTCCTCGGGCCTTGCGTGTCTGGCTGCGGAACGGCTCCTCAGCGTGTGCTGGAGGGGTGTTCAGGGGGTGAGTGTGTGTCCACAAGTTTGATGACCGCTCCTCCCGTATCAAACCGGCCCTTTCTGTCGGGGTCCCCCCTTGGGTGCTTTGCACGACGGGGGGGACCGGGCCAATTATCTGCTGTTCCTTGCGGCCCAGCGTCAGTTGACGGCGGGGGCGCTGTGGGATTATATTCACATATGGCGACGGGAATGTCCCTTGAATCGGTGGATGAGGAGAACGTTAGAGGCGGGGCTGGTTTTGCAGTTTGCGCGGCCCCATCCTCCGTTCTCAGGTTTGGTGCCGACCCTATTGTTAGGGTCGGGCGCGGTGACAGCCCTGGCCGACGAGATTCAATCTCTGTTGGCGAAGCAGGCCGTCGTTGTGGTCCCGAGAGAGGACGCAATGTCAGGCGTCTACTCCCGTTATTTTCTGGTGCCCAAGAAAACTGGGGGGGTCAGACCTATACTGAATCTGTCCATGTTCAATCGGTTGATTGTAGTGAGACCATTCAGGATGTTGACCGTCCGACTCCTTCTGCTTGCTGTCAGGAGGGGGGACTGGTTCACCTCCATAGACCTGAAGGATGCGTATTTTCACATACCCATTTTCCCTCCTCACAGGAAGTTCCTACGGTTCCTGTTTCAGGGCGTAGCGTACGAGTACCACAGAATGCCGTTCGGTTATTCTCTGGCTCCCCGCACATTCACCAAGTGCGTGGCGGCTGCTCTGGGGCCTTTACGTCGTCGGGGGATACGAGTTCTGTTCTATCTCGACGACATTCTGCTCCTCAGCCGTTCAGAGGAGGTTGCCAGGTCTCATACTCGACTGGTGGTGGAATTCCTCACCAGCCTGGGTTTTGCTGTGAATTGGAAGAAGAGTACCCCTCTTCCCAGTCAACAGGTGGAGTACTTGGGCTTGACATTGAGGTCGAAGCCCATGCTTGCGACCCTCTCGGAGCAGCGTCGGGGGGATCTCCGTCACGCGCTCGGGGGTTTCCGTCTGGGAGGGACGGTTACGGCGCTGCAGGTGATGCGTCTGCTGGGCCTTATGTCGGCGGCCCACACGGTGGTTCCTCTTGGCCTCCTCTTTATGAGGCGGATACAGAGGTGGTTTCTCTCTTTGAGAATAGATCCGGTGTGGGGCAAAGGGAGACGGTTGACGGTTCCTTTGTCGATATGGGGGGATCTCGCCCACTGGGGGAGGCTGGGTATCCTCTCCGCTGGGGTCCCCATGGGCAGCAGTGGCTCCCACGTCACGGTTTTCACCGACGCCTCTCTCACAGGTTGGGGAGGGGCGTTTCGGACCCACGCAGTGGGGGGCAGCTGGACGGGTCATGCCGACCCAGCTGTCCTGCATATCAATGTGTTGGAGTTGAAGGCGGTCCTCCTGGTCCTCAAACGGCTCGGCCACCTGGTGGTAGGCAAGCATGTTTTGATCAGGACGGACAATGTGACGGCGGCGGTGTATATCAACAGGCAGGGTGGGACTCGTTCCGCCCGCCTGCTCCGGGTGGCGCGCGAACTGTTGCTATGGGCATCCCGCAGGCTGCGCAGTCTGCGGGCGCTCCACGTTCCTGGTACGGAAAATGTGGCGGCGGATATAATGTCTCGGGGCGGTCCTCGTCGCGACGAGTGGGAACTCCGCCCCGACATAGTCAGACAGATCTGGGATCGGTTCGGGGAGGCCTCGGTAGATCTGTTTGCGTGCCGACGTTCTCACAAGTGCCCCTTGTGGTTCTCGCTCAGTCGAGCGGATCATCCCCCCTTGGGGGTGGATGCCTTCTCGACCTTTCCGTGGCCGCCCGGTCTTCTGTACGCCTTCCCTCCTGTACAGCTGTTGAGTCAGCTGTTGGAGCGGATACGGAGGGAGCGCAGGACGGTGATCCTGGTCGCGCCGGACCGGGGCACGTCAGTGTGGTTCCCGGTCTTAATCCAGCTTCTGGTCGCTCCTCCTTGGGTCATTCCGTGGTCAGCGACGGCCCTCTCGCAGCACAACGGAGTGCTTGTCCAGCCTCCGGTGTTGGGTCAACGCCTGGTGGTGTGGCTGGTGGGAGGGTGAGTCTGGAGAGGATGGATCCCGCAGTGGTTGATACCATCCGGTGTGCGCATGCTCCCTCCACTGTCGCGGTTTACGCGGGCAGGTGGCGTGCGTTCCAAGAATGGTGTAAGGGGGGGGGCTGGGACCCAGTCTCCTGCCCCCTGGATGCTGTTCTGGGTTATCTCCAGTCTCTCCTTGATAGTCTGTCGGCTTCGACAGTGAGGGTATATGCAGCAGCTATATCCTCCTATCATGAGGGATTTGAGGGGGATGTCTTGTTCAGCCACCCTCTTGTGAAGCGTTTCCTGCTTGGCGCTCGACGCGTTAAGCCGGTGCAACGCTCCTTGGCTCCGACTTGGGATCTTCAATTGGTCCTCGGTCGGTTGTCCTTGGCCCCGTTTGAGCCGCTCGAGCAGGCGCCGTTGGGACGGCTGTCTTTCAAGACCGCGTTCCTGCTGGCTGTCACTTCCGCTAAACGCGTGGGTGAGCTCTGTGCTCTCTCGGTACGTCCAGAGTGCCTGTCTTTTCGGACCGATTGCGGTGCCACTCTGCGACCTAATCCTGCTTTCGTGCCTAAGAATATCCGGAGTTCCTTCCGCTCCCGGGATATTGTGGTTCAGGCTTTTCGTCCTCCTCCTCACACTAGTGAGTTAGATGCGGGCCTTCAACTGTCATGTCCAGTCCGTGCTTTGGGGTTTTACCTCAGCCGTACTCAGGACTTCAGGGTTACCGACCAGCTTTTTGTCTGTTACGGTGGGGCTCGTGCTGGTAAGGCACTGTCGAAGCAGCGCCTGTCCCATTGGTTGTGCGAGGGTATTGCCCTCTGCTACACGTTGGCTGGGCAGGATCCCCCTGGGGGCGTCAGGGCGCACTCCACTCGTGGGGTGGCTGCCTCTGCCGCTCTCCTGGGTGGGGCCTCGGTGGAGGACATCTGTGCTGCAGCTTCATGGTCCTCACCGGGCCCCTTTGTAAGGTTTTACCTCATGGACATGACCGGGGGTTCTGTCTCCCAGGCGGTTCTGGGGTCTGTGGCCTTTCCTGCTTCCCGTCCTTTGGTCGGGTAGCAGGAGTGTATGGGTATGGGCCGCAGTGTGTTGAGTCACACGTGGTTCCGCCTGTACGGTGTGTTCAAGGGGTTCTGGCTCCCTCTTGTTCGCATTCAGGTGGAGTTGACTGCGCCCCCCCTTCGTTAGGAAGGATGGGGTGACAGGGCTCCCCGCACCCCTTGATGTGGGCTTACGGGTCCTCAGGGGGTACATCTGTCGGGTCTCGCGCCCGCTCTTCCCCATTATCTCGTAAGGCTCAGAGCGGGACGCGATGCTATATACGAAATATAACGATAGGTTATGTAGATAACCTAGTTATATTAGTATTGGCTAAGCGTCCCGCTCTGCGCGCCCTGAGTTCCCTCTTGAGGGATCTTTTCCTGGGACGGGTTTTTGGCGAGGAAGGGTGTTTCATGACCAGAGTCATGGTTATATGGGTGGTACCACCATAAGGGGCGGGGCCCCATACAGGTGGGGTGCATGTGTTTTTTGTTCGTGGGAGATACATTAGGTATCACAGGAGATATAGAGTATCTCGTAAGGCTCAGAGCGGGACGCTTAGCCAATACTAATATAACTAGGTTATCTACATAACCTATCGTTTTGCAAGGTTAGATTTTGGGTCCCGTCCTATTCATCATTTATATGATGATATGGTCAATGTCAATTCCATCTTAATGCTGATGACACAATTGTTCATTGTATTGTTAACTGGCCATTGAGAACTACAACCTTCCTTTAAGTAAAACAAAATGTATGCCAGAAATATTTATTATAATGGTTGTGTAACCCAGGTTTCAGATTCATAACTATTTAGTTATAGGAACATAAATAGTTAATGCCATTGAATAAGAACATAAATAGTTAATGCTATTGTGTAAGAACATAAATAGTTAATGTTATTGGGTCATATGTATATTCATATGAGATTAGCAACGTTTTAACTAAATCCCTTGAATTGCCTCACTGCCCTTTAAATTACCTCATGACGCGAGATAGATGTCACGACGGCAGGTGAGCCTTGCCATACGGCAGATGAGATTACAGATTGGCGGAGACTGACGCAGCTAAATGCTGCTGGATACTGAAATGAACTAGCACCACGAAATAGTTATCAAACAGTCATAAAAGATTCCCCCAGTTACAAAACCGAAGAAGTTGTTGCAGTTAAAGAGCATACCATTTCCGGAAGCGGTTTTGGTGAGTTTCATCAATATTGTGCTGTCCATTGTCGAATGTACAAAATCGCTAGCTCAATGCTAATCAGCTAATAATGGAGCTTCATCCTGAGTCATGCTAGCGAAGCTCCAAGCTCAATCTGGTTAAATGAAAACTAGAAAGAAACCATTTCAGAAGTACTTATAATTGTATTGATATGCTACCGGTTCCCAAACTTTTTTGGCCATGCACCCCCTGTCACCTCCCGACCTAGCTGACGCACCCCCCAATGGGTTTCTGTTAGAAAAAATTGTTGCTGGTCTCCGTGCACAGATTTTATTTTTAATTTTATCTGTTCCCACGGCGACTATGGATAGGGAATTTCTTTATTTAATTAAAATGTTCACGACAACATGGATGCATGTACTCTGCCAGCATGTTTAATATCCATAATACTAAAGGTTTGACTAAGATTTTTATGAAATTTTATTGTAAAAACAAACCAAATTTTGTATTTATTTTTATTGACCACCATTGGCCTTTTCATGTCACGCACCATCTAGAGGGCGCTCGCGCACCACCACAGTTTGGGAACCACTGTGCTATACGATAAGAACATGGTCTACCGTAAATCCTCAAATATAGGAGGGACCTCCGATAAAGGAGGGACCTCTTATCATGGGGGGGGGGGGGGGGGGTGTTGATGCATTTAGACAAACACAGGCCGGTCTCTAATATAAGGTCGCAAAAAAAAGTATTTTAAAAAAATGTTGTGCCGTGATATAGAATGAGATAAACTCTTGCCAATGGAAATCAAGTGCTGCCTCCCGCAACACTGACTACCGTACATTAATGTTTCCCTCTGGTTAGCTTTAGCGCTAGCCGCTAGCTAACGTTGTCATAATATCTAGGTCTGTGGTGTCAGCTGGATGACGTTGACTTCGTTTGCAAACGTTAACGTTCGCTATCTATATGGCATTGGCAGACGAGGCTGGCGTTGTCCAGTTGACACATTACAGACCATGATGCTATGATAACATTAGTAGCTAAAGCTACTGCATGTAAACAACTCGATTCAACTGAGGAAGTCGAGAAGGTACCACACGCTAAACCGTCCCCGGACCCCACAACCTAGTATAGACCTCAGTGTGTGAATTACGTTAATCCCACAATTACTCAACTGCACTCAATATTTAAATACCAATGCTAGTCTAAATAAATGTAGACAGACAATGTACGTATTAAAAATAATAATAATAATAATAATAATAATAATAATAATAATAATAATAATAATAATAATAATAATAATAATAATAATAATAATAATAATAATAATAATAATAATAATAATAATAATAATAATAATAATAATAATAATAATAATAATAATAATAATAATAATAATAATAATAATAATGATAATAATAATAATGCAATAAAAGTCTGGAAATGAAGGGATTATGTCCATGAGTTTCATTTTTAGAAATTAAGGACTGCCTCTTATATAAGCCTCTCTCTAAAAAAGGCCTGGTGCTCTTTGCAGCTGAGATAAATAGAAGACCTGTTGTTATGGTTTGTAACCGACCCCAATCGCACAACACAAGACAGGTATGATGGTTTGCCAAGAAACAGATATTTATTGAGAGACAGGGAAAAAAGGGCACTGTCCCTTTAAGGGAGAACACAAATACAGGAATATAACAAGAGGGGAAAAACTAGGTGCCTTTAAGAGGCGGGCAGGAAAAGGGTACACTAAGGGAAGGTTAATGAACGCTAGGGGAAACATTAAAGGAACGCTAGGGGAAGGTTAAAGGAACAGAGGAACTAGAGACTAGGAGATGTCGGGACAAGGAGAGCTAGGGAACAGGAGAACTGGGGACTAGGAGAACTAGGGACAAGGAACTAGGTGGAACTAGAAGGGGAGAACTTGGGACCAGGAACTAGGTGGAACTAGAAGGGGAGAACTAGGGACAGAGGGGACTGAGGCCCGCGGAGGCGGGCTGGGGACAGGGAGGAACTGGGGACTGGTGGGAAAACATCTGGGCCGCTCTGCAGAACAGAGGAGAGGGTTAATATTCAAAAGGGAACAAACAGAGCAGATGCAGAACAGTCCAAATAAACAAAGTAACAAAGTAATAATATCTTCGTGTGACAAACACACAGGGGGAGATGTAATGTCCAAAAATACTATCTAAGTGAGAACAAAAACAGAGTGGGAGATGAAAAGTCCAAACTACTAACTAAGTGAGAACAAAAAAGGAGGCATTACGCTGGGTGAGTGACTTAACAATCAAAACTCACCCAAGCGTATGCGTAATGGTACAGGAACAGCAGCGGGACGAGGGCAAGAGGCATTACGCTGGGTGAGTGACATCACAATCAAAACTCACCCAGGCGTATGCGTAATGGTACAGGAACAGCAGCGGGACGAGGGCAAGAGGCATTACGCTGGGTGAGTGACATCACAATCAAAACTCACCCAGGCGTATGCGTAATGGTACAGGAACAGCAGCGGGACGAGGGCAAGAGGCATTACGCTGGGTGAGTGACATCACAATCAAAACTCACCCAGGCGTATGCGTAATGGTACAGGAACAGCAGCGGCGGCGAGGGTGTCGCCACCGGGTAGCTGGCTGTCCGAGCCGAGAACAGAGTGGTGCTGGAACAGGCGGCGGTGGCGAGGGTGTCGCCACCGGGTAGCCGGCTGTCCGAGCCGAGGACAGAGTGGTGCTGGAACAGGCGGCGGTGGCGAGGGTATCTTCGTGAAAAATACACAAAGAGCAAAGTACCAAAACAAATACAAAGAGAATACTATCTTTGGTGTGAACAAACACACAATGGGAGATGTAACGTCCAAAATAATATCCAAGTGAAACAAACAGAGGCACAACGCTGGGTGAGTGACTGTCAGATTAAAAAGGTGGTAATTCTTCAGTGTTAGAAACACACGAAAACGGAGATGATCTAGACAGTCAAAACTCACCCAGACGTATGCGTAATGGTGCAGGAACAGCAGCGGCGGCGAGGGTGTCGCCACCGGGTAGCTGGCTGTCCGAGCCGAGAACAGAGTGCTGGAACAGCGGCGGTGGCGAGGGTGTCGTCACCGGGTAGCCGACTGTCGGAGCCGAGGAACAGAGTGGCGCTGGAACAGGCGGCGGTGGCGAGGGTGTCGCCACCGGGTAGCCGGCTGTCCGAGCCGAGGACAGAGTGGTGCTGGAACAGGCGGCGGTGGCGAGGGTGTCGCCACCGGGTAGCCGACTGTCGGAGCCGAGGAACAGAGTGGCGCTGGAACAGGCGGCGGTGGCGAGGGTGTCGCCACCGGGTAGCCGGCTGTCCGAGCCGAGGACAGAGTGGTGCTGGAACAGGCGGCGGTGGCGAGGGTGTCGCCACCGGGTAGCCGACTGTCCGAGCCGAGGACAGAGTGGTGCGCCACAACTTGGAGTGCGCACCGGAACCGAGAGACGCATCGGGGTGCGTCTGCGTGGAAGAGTGTGCCAAGCACGAAGGTCTGGAAGATGCGCTCCAGCGCGCTGGTCTGGAGAGCGTGCCAAGCTCGAAGGTCTAGGAGATGCGCGTCTGCGCGCTGGTCGGGAGAGCGTGCCAAGCTCGAAGGTCTAGGAGATGCGCGTCTGCGCGCTGGTCGGGAGAGCGTGCCAAGCTCGAAGGTCTAGGAGATGCGCGTCTGCGTGCTGGTCGGGAGAGCGTGCCAAGCTCGAAGGTCTAGGAGATGCGCGTCTGCGCGCTGGTCGGGAGAGCGTGCCAAGCTCGAAGGTCTAGGAGATGCGCGTCTGCGCGCTGGTCGGGAGAGCGTGCCAAGCTCGAAGGTCTAGGAGATGCGCGTCTGCGCGCTGGTCGGGAGAGCGTGCCAAGCTCGAAGGTCTAGGAGATGCGCGTTGCGCGCTGGTCTGGAGAGCGTGCCAAGCTCGAGGGTTCTTGGAAGATGCGCGTTGCGCGCTGGTCTGGAGAGCGTGCCAAGCTCGAGCGTCCTTGGAAGATGCGCGTTGCGCGCTGAGGACTGGAGAGCGTCTGCGCTGGTCTGGATGTGCGTCAGGACGAACAGCTGCGCGGGGGTCTGCAGTGGAACGCTGGGGTGCCTCCCGTGGAAGTACAGGGAGCGCAGACCAGTCTCCCCCACAGGCAACGGCGACAGCTGGCGAAGGCTGGAGCAAACATCTCGACGCCGGAGAATGGAACAGCATAGGCAGACAGAGGATCTCCCGAAAGAGTCTAGATGTTTAGAGAATATGACTCGGCAAGTATACAACACGACCCCACGCCGAAACGAGGGGAAGAGCCCTGGTATTTAAAGCCCACAGGGGAACTAATTAGCCTGCCACCACAGGTGCGAGAGGTAATTGATAATCGAACAGGTGTGGCCACTGAGAGTAAAGAACGAGAGGGCGGGGGCTAGAGAGAGTGAGTAGGGAATTCCTAACAGTAGGCTTAAAGAAGACAGAGAAAGTTGGTGAGCAGCGGACAAAACCTCACAGTACCCCCCCCTCAACGGGAGCCACCTGGCGACCCAAAACAAATACAGACAGAGTGGCAGGGGGCAAAACAAGACAAAAACAAAAGGTACTGGCCAAGCCAGCAGGGGAAGCCACCACAAGAGTGGGGCTAGCAAAAGAAACAGGGTCGCCGAGGGGTAACTAGGGTAGCAGAGGGGCAACAGGAGGAACTGGCCTAGAGAAAACCGGGCCTAGAGGAACCGGGTAGTCTAGAGGAACTGGTCTAGAGGAACTGGTCTAGAGAACTGGCCAAGAGAACTGGCCTAGAGAACTGGTCTAGAGAACTGGTCTAGAGAACTGGTCTAGAGGAACTGGTCTAGAGGAACTGAGGGGCAAGCAGGGTAGCTAAGGGGTAACCATGGTAGCACCGGGAAAGGGCTAGCAGAGGGAAAGGGTAGCCGCCAGGGCACTGAGCTACAGGGCCTATGCTAGCTGTACTGTTACATCAACATAGAGGCTGCGCAAGCTGCCGGAGCTAGGCTAGCAGAGGGGGAAAGGGTAGCTGCCAGGGCACTGATAGCCACAGGGCCTATGCTAGCTGTACTGCTACACAAAAAGTGGAGGCCATGCAGAGGGACCGGGTTAGCCGCTTGGGCCTGGCTAGCCACAGGGCCTATGTCAGCTGCAAGGCTGCATCAACATAGAGGCTGTGCTAACAGCCGGGGCCAAGCTAGCAGACCGTGACCATGCAGAGGGAACTGGGTTAGCCGCCAGGGCATGGCTAGCTACAGGGCCCATGCCAGCAGCAAGGGCTGCATAAACATAGAGGCTGTGCTAGCAGCCGGGGCTAAGCTAGCAGACAGGGGCTCTGCTGAGGGACTGGGTTAGCTGCCAGGGCATGGCTAGCTACAGGGGGGTCAAACAGGGCTAACGGGAAGCAAACAGGGGAGCTAACCGGGGAGACTAACAGGCTAACAAGGGAGCTAAACAGGGCTAACAGGGAAGCTAGAGGGGACAAGAGAGAGAAAAAAAAAGGCAAACTCAACATACACCGTCTGTGCTGGCTGGGGTCGTCGATTTGGTGGGGTCGTACTGTTATGGTTTGTAACCGACCTCAATCGCACAACACAAGACAGGTATGATGGTTTGCCAAGAAACAGATATTTATTGAGAGACAGGGAAAAAAGGGCACTGTCCCTTTAAGGGAGAACACAAATACAGGAATATAACAAGAGGGGAAAAACTAGGTGCCTTTAAGAGGCGGGCAGGAAAAGGGTACACTAAGGGAAGGTTAATGAACGCTAGGGGAAACATTAAAGGAACGCTAGGGGAAGGTTAAAGGAACAGAGGAACTAGAGACTAGGAGATGTCGGGACAAGGAGAGCTAGGGAACAGGAGAACTGGGGACTAGGAGAACTAGGGACAAGGAACTAGGTGGAACTAGAAGGGGAGAACTTGGGACCAGGAACTAGGTGGAACTAGAAGGGGAGAACTAGGGACAGAGGGGACTGAGGCCCGCGGAGGCGGGCTGGGGACAGGGAGGAACTGGGGACTGGTGGGAAAACATCTGGGCCGCTCTGCAGAACAGAGGAGAGGGTTAATATTCAAAAGGGAACAAACAGAGCAGATGCAGAACAGTCCAAATAAACAAAGTAACAAAGTAATAATATCTTCGTGTGACAAACACACAGGGGGAGATGTAATGTCCAAAAATACTATCTAAGTGAGAACAAAAACAGAGTGGGAGATGAAAAGTCCAAACTACTAACTAAGTGAGAACAAAAAAGGAGGCATTACGCTGGGTGAGTGACTTAACAATCAAAACTCACCCAAGCGTATGCGTAATGGTACAGGAACAGCAGCGGGACGAGGGCAAGAGGCATTACGCTGGGTGAGTGACATCACAATCAAAACTCACCCAGGCGTATGCGTAATGGTACAGGAACAGCAGCGGGACGAGGGCAAGAGGCATTACGCTGGGTGAGTGACATCACAATCAAAACTCACCCAGGCGTATGCGTAATGGTACAGGAACAGCAGCGGGACGAGGGCAAGAGGCATTACGCTGGGTGAGTGACATCACAATCAAAACTCACCCAGGCGTATGCGTAATGGTACAGGAACAGCAGCGGCGGCGAGGGTGTCGCCACCGGGTAGCTGGCTGTCCGAGCCGAGAACAGAGTGGTGCTGGAACAGGCGGCGGTGGCGAGGGTGTCGCCACCGGGTAGCCGGCTGTCCGAGCCGAGGACAGAGTGGTGCTGGAACAGGCGGCGGTGGCGAGGGTATCTTCGTGAAAAATACACAAAGAGCAAAGTACCAAAACAAATACAAAGAGAATACTATCTTTGGTGTGAACAAACACACAATGGGAGATGTAACGTCCAAAATAATATCCAAGTGAAACAAACAGAGGCACAACGCTGGGTGAGTGACTGTCAGATTAAAAAGGTGGTAATTCTTCAGTGTTAGAAACACACGAAAACGGAGATGATCTAGACAGTCAAAACTCACCCAGACGTATGCGTAATGGTGCAGGAACAGCAGCGGCGGCGAGGGTGTCGCCACCGGGTAGCTGGCTGTCCGAGCCGAGAACAGAGTGCTGGAACAGCGGCGGTGGCGAGGGTGTCGTCACCGGGTAGCCGACTGTCGGAGCCGAGGAACAGAGTGGCGCTGGAACAGGCGGCGGTGGCGAGGGTGTCGCCACCGGGTAGCCGGCTGTCCGAGCCGAGGACAGAGTGGTGCTGGAACAGGCGGCGGTGGCGAGGGTGTCGCCACCGGGTAGCCGACTGTCGGAGCCGAGGAACAGAGTGGCGCTGGAACAGGCGGCGGTGGCGAGGGTGTCGCCACCGGGTAGCCGGCTGTCCGAGCCGAGGACAGAGTGGTGCTGGAACAGGCGGCGGTGGCGAGGGTGTCGCCACCGGGTAGCCGACTGTCCGAGCCGAGGACAGAGTGGTGCGCCACAACTTGGAGTGCGCACCGGAACCGAGAGACGCATCGGGGTGCGTCTGCGTGGAAGAGTGTGCCAAGCACGAAGGTCTGGAAGATGCGCTCCAGCGCGCTGGTCTGGAGAGCGTGCCAAGCTCGAAGGTCTAGGAGATGCGCGTCTGCGCGCTGGTCGGGAGAGCGTGCCAAGCTCGAAGGTCTAGGAGATGCGCGTCTGCGCGCTGGTCGGGAGAGCGTGCCAAGCTCGAAGGTCTAGGAGATGCGCGTCTGCGCGCTGGTCGGGAGAGCGTGCCAAGCTCGAAGGTCTAGGAGATGCGCGTCTGCGCGCTGGTCGGGAGAGCGTGCCAAGCTCGAAGGTCTAGGAGATGCGCGTCTGCGCGCTGGTCGGGAGAGCGTGCCAAGCTCGAAGGTCTAGGAGATGCGCGTCTGCGCGCTGGTCGGGAGAGCGTGCCAAGCTCGAAGGTCTAGGAGATGCGCGTTGCGCGCTGGTCTGGAGAGCGTGCCAAGCTCGAGGGTTCTTGGAAGATGCGCGTTGCGCGCTGATCTGGAGAGCGTGCCAAGCTCGAGCGTCCTTGGAAGATGCGCGTTGCGCGCTGAGGACTGGAGAGCGTCTGCGCTGGTCTGGATGTGCGTCAGGACGAACAGCTGCGCGGGGGTCTGCAGTGGAACGCTGGGGTGCCTCCCGTGGAAGTACAGGGAGCGCAGACCAGTCTCCCCCACAGGCAACGGCGACAGCTGGCGAAGGCTGGAGCAAACATCTCGACGCCGGAGAATGGAACAGCATAGGCAGACAGAGGATCTCCCGAAAGAGTCTAGATGTTTAGAGAATATGACTCGGCAAGTATACAACACGACCCCACGCCGAAACGAGGGGAAGAGCCCTGGTATTTAAAGCCCACAGGGGAACTAATTAGCCTGCCACCACAGGTGCGAGAGGTAATTGATAATCGAACAGGTGTGGCCACTGAGAGTAAAGAACGAGAGGGTGGGGGCTAGAGAGAGTGAGTAGGGAATTCCTAACAGTAGGCTTAAAGAAGACAGAGAAAGTTGGTGAGCAGCGGACAAAACCTCACACCTGTCTTATATTTGAGGATTTACGGTATATACATTTTGACTGCTTTTGAGAGTTTAATATGGAATGTGAGGAATGTTCCCATATGCTAGCACACTTTAGCCTAATTTAGCATAAGACAGATGGATATTCCCACGTGCTGTGATAAGGTAGCCTACTTTAGCTTAGCATAGCTAAAAGTAGCCTGATTGATTATTCATTCTAAAAGCAATGAAAAGATGATGAAGCGATAAAAGATGGTAAATAGCTTTTATATTCTGAATGCCTGTATAATGCAGGCCAGGTTTTTCTAGCACCCCGTGTCAGCTGGATGACGTTGACTTCGTTTGCAAACATTAACGTTCGCTATCTATATGGCATTGGCAGACGAGGCTGGCGTTGTCCAGTTGACACATTACAGACCATGATGCTATAATAACGTTAGTAGCTAAAGCTACTGCATGTAAACAACTCGATTCAACTGAGGAAGTCGAGAAGGTACCACACGCTAAACCATCCCCGGACCCCACAACCTAGTATAGACAGTTCCAACTTCAGTGTGTGAATTACGTTAATCCCACAATTACTCAACTGCACTCAATATTTAAATACCAATGCTAGTCTAAATAAATGTAGACAGACAATGTACGTATTAAAAAAAAAAAAAAAAAAAAAAAAAAAAAAAAAAATAATAATAATAATAATAATAATAATAATAATAATAATAATAATAATAATAATAATAATAATAATAATAATAATAATAATAATAATAATAATAATAATAATAATAATAATAATAATAATAATAATAATAATAATAATAATAATAATAATAATAATAATAATAACAATAATAATAATAATGCAATACAAGTCTGGAAATGAAGGGATTATGTCCATGAGTGTCATTTTTAGAAATTACGGACTGCCTCTTATATAAGCCTCTCTCTAAAAAAGGCCTGGTGCTCTTTGCAGCTGAGATAAATAGAAGACCTGTCTTATATTTGAGGATTTACGGTATATACATTTTGACTGCTTTTGAGAGTTTAATATGGAATGTGAGGAATGTTCCCATATGCTAGCACACTTTAGCCTAATTTAGCATAAGACAGATGGATATTCCCACGTGCTGTGATAAGGTAGCCTACTTTAGCTTAGCATAGCTAAAAGTAGCCTGATTGATTATTCATTCTAAAAGCAATGAAAAGATGATGAAGCGATAAAAGATGGTAAATAGCTTTTATATTCTGAATGCCTGTATAATGCAGGCCAGGTTTTTCTAGCACCCCGTGTCAGCTGGATGACGTTGACTTCGTTTGCAAACATTAACG
Source organism: Notolepis coatsorum (assembly GCF_963971535.1). NCBI lineage: Eukaryota > Metazoa > Chordata > Actinopteri > Aulopiformes > Paralepididae > Notolepis > Notolepis coatsorum. Next base: position 106,623,780 of record NC_140169.1, on the reverse strand, counting down.
TTCGCTATCTATATGGCATTGGCAGACGAGGCTGGCGTTGTCCAGTTGACACATTACAGACCATGATGCTATAATAACGTTAGTAGCTAAAGCTACTGC
>NC_140169.1:106476181-106621181 GCF_963971535.1 Notolepis coatsorum | reverse complement strand
ATACATTTTGACTGCTTTTGAGAGTTTAATATGGAATGTGAGGAATGTTCCCATATGCTAGCACACTTTAGCCTAATTTAGCATAAGACAGATGGATATTCCCACGTGCTGTGATAAGGTAGCCTACTTTAGCTTAGCATAGCTAAAAGTTGCCTGATTGATTATTCATTCTAAAAGCAATGAAAAGATGATGAAGCGATAAAAGATGGTAAATAGCTTTTATATTCTGAATGCCTGTATAATGCAGGCCAGGTTTTTCTAGCACCCCGTGTCAGCTGGATGACGTTGACTTCGTTTGCAAACATTAACGTTCGCTATCTATATGGCATTGGCAGACGAGGCTGGCGTTGTCCAGTTGACACATTACAGACCATGATGCTATAATAACGTTAGTAGCTAAAGCTACTGCATGTAAACAACTCGATTCAACTGAGGAAGTCGAGAAGGTACCACACGCTAAACCATCCCCGGACCCCACAACCTAGTATAGACAGTTCCAACTTCAGTGTGTGAATTACGTTAATCCCACAATTACTCAACTGCACTCAATATTTAAATACCAATGCTAGTCTAAATAAATGTAGACAGACAATGTACGTATTAAAAAAAAAAAATAATAATAATAATAATAATAATAATAATAATAATAATAATAATAATAATAATAATAATAATAATAATAATAATAATAATAATAATAATAATAATAATAATAATAATAATAATAATAATAATAATAATAATAATAATAATAATGCAATACAAGTCTGGAAATGAAGGGATTATGTCCATGAGTGTCATTTTTAGAAATTACGGACTGCCTCTTATATAAGCCTCTCTCTAAAAAAGGCCTGGTGCTCTTTGCAGCTGAGATAAATAGAAGACCTGTCTTATATTTGAGGATTTACGGTATATACATTTTGACTGCTTTTGAGAGTTTAATATGGAATGTGAGGAATGTTCCCATATGCTAGCACACTTTAGCCTAATTTAGCATAAGACAGATGGATATTCCCACGTGCTGTGATAAGGTAGCCTACTTTAGCTTAGCATAGCTAAAAGTTGCCTGATTGATTATTCATTCTAAAAGCAATGAAAAGATGATGAAGCGATAAAAGATGGTAAATAGCTTTTATATTCTGAATGCCTGTATAATGCAGGCCAGGTTTTTCTAGCACCCCGTGTCAGCTGGATGACGTTGACTTCGTTTGCAAACATTAACGTTCGCTATCTATATGGCATTGGCAGACGAGGCTGGCGTTGTCCAGTTGACACATTACAGACCATGATGCTATAATAACGTTAGTAGCTAAAGCTACTGCATGTAAACAACTCGATTCAACTGAGGAAGTCGAGAAGGTACCACACGCTAAACCATCCCCGGACCCCACAACCTAGTATAGACAGTTCCAACTTCAGTGTGTGAATTACGTTAATCCCACAATTACTCAACTGCACTCAATATTTAAATACCAATGCTAGTCTAAATAAATGTAGACAGACAATGTACGTATTAAAAATAAAAATAATAATAATAATAATAATAATAATAATAATAATAATAATAATAATAATAATAATAATAATAATAATAATAATAATAATAATAATAATAATAATAATAATAATAATAATAATAATAATAATAATAATAATAATAATAATAATAATAATAATAATAATAATAATAATAATAATAATAATAATAATAATAATAATAATAATAATAATAATAATAATAATAATAATAATAATAATAATAATAATAATAATAATAATAATAATGCAATACAAGTCTGGAAATGAAGGGATTATGTCCATGAGTGTCATTTTTAGAAATTAAGGACTGCCTCTTATATAAGCCTCTCTCTAAAAAAGGCCTGGTGCTCTTTGCAGCTGAGATAAATAGAAGACCTGTCTTATATTTGAGGATTTACGGTATATACATTTTGACTGCTTTTGAGAGTTTAATATGGAATGTGAGGAATGTTCCCATATGCTAGCACACTTTAGCCTAATTTAGCATAAGACAGATGGATATTCCCACGTGCTGTGATAAGGTAGCCTACTTTAGCTTAGCATAGCTAAAAGTAGCCTGATTGATTATTCATTCTAAAAGCAATGAAAAGATGATGAAGCGATAAAAGATGGTAAATAGCTTTTATATTCTGAATGCCTGTATAATGCAGGCCAGGTTTTTCTAGCACCCCGTGTCAGCTGGATGACGTTGACTTTGTTTGCAAACATTAACGTTCGCTATCTATATGGCATTGGCAGACGAGGCTGGCGTTGTCCAGTTGACACATTACAGACCATGATGCTATAATAACGTTAGTAGCTAAAGCTACTGCATGTAAACAACTCGATTCAACTGAGGAAGTCGAGAAGGTACCACACGCTAAACCATCCCCGGACCCCACAACCTAGTATAGACAGTTCCAACTTCAGTGTGTGAATTACGTTAATCCCACAATTACTCAACTGCACTCAATATTTAAATACCAATGCTAGTCTAAATAAATGTAGACAGACAATGTACGTATTAAAAATAAAAATAATAATAATAATAATAATAATAATAATAATAATAATAATAATAATAATAATAATAATAATAATAATAATAATAATAATAATAATAATAATAATAATAATAATGCAATACAAGTCTGGAAATGAAGGGATTATGTCCATGAGTGTCATTTTTAGAAATTACGGACTGCCTCTTATATAAGCCTCTCTCTAAAAAAGGCCTGGTGCTCTTTGCAGCTGAGATAAATAGAAGACCTGTCTTATATTTGAGGATTTACGGTATATACATTTTGACTGCTTTTGAGAGTTTAATATGGAATGTGAGGAATGTTCCCATATGCTAGCACACTTTAGCCTAATTTAGCATAAGACAGATGGATATTCCCACGTGCTGTGATAAGGTAGCCTACTTTAGCTTAGCATAGCTAAAAGTTGCCTGATTGATTATTCATTCTAAAAGCAATGAAAAGATGATGAAGCGATAAAAGATGGTAAATAGCTTTTATATTCTGAATGCCTGTATAATGCAGGCCAGGTTTTTCTAGCACCCCGTGTCAGCTGGATGACGTTGACTTCGTTTGCAAACATTAACGTTCGCTATCTATATGGCATTGGCAGACGAGGCTGGCGTTGTCCAGTTGACACATTACAGACCATGATGCTATAATAACGTTAGTAGCTAAAGCTACTGCATGTAAACAACTCGATTCAACTGAGGAAGTCGAGAAGGTACCACACGCTAAACCATCCCCGGACCCCACAACCTAGTATAGACAGTTCCAACTTCAGTGTGTGAATTACGTTAATCCCACAATTACTCAACTGCACTCAATATTTAAATACCAATGCTAGTCTAAATAAATGTAGACAGACAATGTACGTATTAAAAAAAAAAAAAAAATAATAATAATAATAATAATAATAATAATAATAATAATAATAATAATAATAATAATAATAATAATAATAATAATAATAATAATAATAATAATAATAATAATAATAATAATAATAATAATAATAATAATAATAATAATAATAATAATAATAATGCAATACAAGTCTGGAAATGAAGGGATTATGTCCATGAGTGTCATTTTTAGAAATTACGGACTGCCTCTTATATAAGCCTCTCTCTAAAAAAGGCCTGGTGCTCTTTGCAGCTGAGATAAATAGAAGACCTGTCTTATATTTGAGGATTTACGGTATATACATTTTGACTGCTTTTGAGAGTTTAATATGGAATGTGAGGAATGTTCCCATATGCTAGCACACTTTAGCCTAATTTAGCATAAGACAGATGGATATTCCCACGTGCTGTGATAAGGTAGCCTACTTTAGCTTAGCATAGCTAAAAGTTGCCTGATTGATTATTCATTCTAAAAGCAATGAAAAGATGATGAAGCGATAAAAGATGGTAAATAGCTTTTATATTCTGAATGCCTGTATAATGCAGGCCAGGTTTTTCTAGCACCCCGTGTCAGCTGGATGACGTTGACTTCGTTTGCAAACATTAACGTTCGCTATCTATATGGCATTGGCAGACGAGGCTGGCGTTGTCCAGTTGACACATTACAGACCATGATGCTATAATAACGTTAGTAGCTAAAGCTACTGCATGTAAACAACTCGATTCAACTGAGGAAGTCGAGAAGGTACCACACGCTAAACCATCCCCGGACCCCACAACCTAGTATAGACAGTTCCAACTTCAGTGTGTGAATTACGTTAATCCCACAATTACTCAACTGCACTCAATATTTAAATACCAATGCTAGTCTAAATAAATGTAGACAGACAATGTACGTATTAAAAAAAAAAAAAAAAAAAAAAAAAAAAAAATAATAATAATAATAATAATAATAATAATAATAATAATAATAATAATAATAATAATAATAATAATAATAATAATAATAATAATAATAATAATAATAATAATAATAATAATAATAATAATAATAATAATAATAATAATAATAATAATAATAATAATAATAATAATAATAATAATAATAATAATAATAATAATAATAATAATAATAATAATAATAATAATAATAATAATAATAATAATAATAATAATAATAATAATAATAATAATAATAATAATAATGCAATACAAGTCTGGAAATGAAGGGATTATGTCCATGAGTGTCATTTTTAGAAATTAAGGACTGCCTCTTATATAAGCCTCTCTCTAAAAAAGGCCTGGTGCTCTTTGCAGCTGAGATAAATAGAAGACCTGTCTTATATTTGAGGATTTACGGTATATACATTTTGACTGCTTTTGAGAGTTTAATATGGAATGTGAGGAATGTTCCCATATGCTAGCACACTTTAGCCTAATTTAGCATAAGACAGATGGATATTCCCACGTGCTGTGATAAGGTAGCCTACTTTAGCTTAGCATAGCTAAAAGTAGCCTGATTGATTATTCATTCTAAAAGCAATGAAAAGATGATGAAGCGATAAAAGATGGTAAATAGCTTTTATATTCTGAATGCCTGTATAATGCAGGCCAGGTTTTTCTAGCACCCCGTGTCAGCTGGATGACGTTGACTTTGTTTGCAAACATTAACGTTCGCTATCTATATGGCATTGGCAGACGAGGCTGGCGTTGTCCAGTTGACACATTACAGACCATGATGCTACTATAATAACGTTAGTAGCTAAAGCTACTGCATGTAAACAACTCGATTCAACTGAGGAAGTCGAGAAGGTACCACACGCTAAACCATCCCCGGACCCCACAACCTAGTATAGACAGTTCCAACTTCAGTGTGTGAATTACGTTAATCCCACAATTACTCAACTGCACTCAATATTTAAATACCAATGCTAGTCTAAATAAATGTAGACAGACAATGTACGTATTAAAAATAAAAATAATAATAATAATAATAATAATAATAATAATAATAATAATAATAATAATAATAATAATAATAATAATAATAATAATAATAATAATAATAATAATAATAATAATAATAATAATAATAATAATAATAATAATAATAATAATAATAATAATAATAATAATAATAATAATAATAATAATAATGCAATAAAAGTCTGGAAATTAAGGGATTATGTCCATGAGTGTCATTGAGTCAGAGCAACAGTCAGTCAGAGAAGAGCGCTATATAAATCCAATCCATTATTATTATTATTATTATTTTTAGAAATTAAGGACTGCCTCTTATATAAGCCTCTCTCTAAAAAAGGCCTGGTGCTCTTTGCAGCTGAGATAAATAGAAGACCTGTCTTTTATTTGAGGATTTACGGTATATACATTTTGACTGCATGCTTTTGAGAGTTTAATATGGAATGTGAGGAATGTTCCCATATGCTAGCACACTTTAGCCTAACTTAGCATAAAACAGATGGATATTCCCACGTGCTGTGATAAGGTAGCCTACTTTAGCTTAGCATAGCTAAAAGTAGCCTGATTGATTATTCATTCTAAAAGCAATGAAAAGATGATGAAGCGATAAAAGATGCGGTAAATAGCTTTTATATTCTGAATGCCTGTATAATGCAGGCCAGGTTTTTCTAGCACCCCGTTCCACCCCCGGGAGCAGTTCCCAGGAGTCCCAACCGACCATCACTCATCACGTGTGCCCACGCGGGACGAGGCAGTGTGCCGGACCGACACAAGATGGCGAGCCAACCCACTGAACCTCAGATCTAGATCAAGGCTATGCCGGCCTGATCGGATTACCCCTGTTGCCTCAACACCCTGTTGCCTCAACAGCCTGGTAGGATTGTGAAATTGCCTTCCGCATTCCCAGTGAGGAAGTGGATCAGGAATTAACGAACTAATGGAACTTGAGTCACAAGAACTTCCAAGGACCATCATATCCTTTTCTATGACACGAACGGATTGAACGAGAGCACAAGGACTTCCAAGGGCTTTGACCCCGGTTCACCTTTTGTATTTTGATATTGTATTTTGTATTTGATTGATGCACATTGTATATATGGGTACTGATATTTCTCCTATAAGAAGGGAGAGTTAAAGGGTAAATGCACCCAGTAAGATACTTGAACCACTGATATTTCTCCTATAAGAAGGGAGAGTTAAAGGGTAAATGCACCCAATAAGATACCTGAACTACTGATGTTCTCCTGTAAAGAGGATGAGTTAAAGGGTCAATGTACCCAGTAAGATACTTGAATCTCACTGATAACATGTTGATTATAGTTGAATCACTGCTGGTTCTCCTGTAAAGAAAGATGGTTTAAAGGGTCATTTCACCTGATAAGGTACAGTATTTGCATTCCTATAACTTTCTATTGGTACTTTGTTCGTATTACACCTGCAAAGGAAGAGTTTAAAGGGTAATTTCACCTAATAAGGTACTTGTATTCCCTGCACACTTAAAGGTTTAAATTAATATGTTTAAACACTTACCTATTGAAATGATAAACTGATATAGAGTTTACTGAACGATAAACTGTTATAGAGGTTACTGGTCTGCAATTGCAGAAGAAAGATAATGAGTTACTCCTGAAAAAGGGATACATCTAATGTCCAACTTTAAACCTAGCTTTTAGCTAGTGATAACCTCAGAGACGTCTGAACCGAACCAAATGTGTTGATCCAATCAACCTAGAACCTGATATCGAACTAACCCTCCTGAAAGAAGGAGTGGTTAATGAAAGAACCTAAAAGGGATACTTCACTTTACCTCACTGTATGTATTGTAATTGTCTAGCTAGCGCGCTTGTTGTGAATAAACTACCGGTCATTGTTATAACCTTGTCTTTGGTCTACTACTCCTTTAACTGTGTATATTACTCCTCTCCTCATTCTAACCTAGAACTGGTCCGTGGCGAACAGCTGTTACTGTTAGTGACACAGGTGCTACATAAATTTGGCAAGCCAGCCAGGAGGAGTATATCTCAGTTAACTGGACTAGTCTTTAAGGCTTCTGACTTAAATAGCGTGTAGTGATGGACGTAGTTCAAACTAGCAGCGTGAAAATCCACTCCAAGCCAGATCCACGTGTTATTATAGAATACGAAAGTGGCAAAGCCACGCAAGCACTTTCCCATTACCGACTAGACACGACCAACGCTAGTTACCACATTAGAGACTTAGCCAGCGTTTACGTACCTGTAGTCAGCAACACAGCTACACAGACTTACCTCTCAGACCTAAAGGAGATAGCGAAACAGAGTGGTGAAGACCTCGCGGAAGTCCTCAAGAGAGAACTCTCCACCATCGGCGACGTCCTCACCCTGAGCGATCCTGAACCCTAAAGTGACGAAGAACCGGATGGGGAATTATTCGAAATGGCAGACCAACATGTTCCGGAGGCTGCAACACAAGCTAGCCTTTCACCCAGAACAGTCCCAGAGCAGCAAGTCCGACTAGAGCACAGCCGGTCTCCTTCACAAGTGCTACAGTTGCATATAATACATTTTAAGCATTTTAAGCAGTTTTCCTATCAGTGTTGCATTATGGAGATAGGGATGTTATTTATAGACATGCTGCTCCTTCCAGCTTCCACTCTTAACCCCCTTGATATGGTTTATCATTCTGCTTTAGGATTTATTACCGGTGATATATATTGTTGTATACTCATCTGGTTATTTAGTATAACATATAATAATGAGGAGACACGAGACAAGGGTAAATTCCAGTTGACAGCTCTTTAGTGGAAAACTCAACACAGGTGATTACAATGACGGCCGTACTTATTAGCAGGGGGTGTGACGGTATCTAATAAGGGGCAAACTTAGAATGTCAATAGACAACATATCCCTCCCCCTTAACTTTGAAGGTTCCCCTAAAAAGTAAGTACTTGAACATTAACAAAAACACTAAGTGTCACTGTGGTTTGGTATTCCTCATTCTATAATTAACTTAACATTATAAGGGTTAGTCGTCTTCGCCCCTCCCTATCACTCTCCGCTGCTGAAACACTGGTTCATGCATTCATATCATCAAGACTAGATTACTGCAACAGCATCCTCTAGAGTCTACGGCTCACCAAACACTATTCTCAATAAACTCCAATATGTCCAAAACTCTGCTGCCCGCATGCTCACCTCCACCCGTCGCTCTGATCACATCACCCCTGTCCTCCACGACCTCCACTGGCTTCCAATCAAATACAGGATACATTTTAAAATACTACTCATCACATTTAAAGCCCTCAACAACCTTGCCCCTCCCTACCTGTCCGACCTCCTCCACCGTCACACGCCCACCCGTCGCCTTAGGTCTGCAGATGCCAACCTCCTAACACCTCCCACGACCAAGCTCCGGACCTGGGGCGACAGGGCCTTTGCTGCTGCTGCCCCCTCCCTCTGGAATGCCCTCCCCAGCCATATCCGTGATGCAAACACCCTGACATCTTTTAAATCAGCCCTCAAAACCCACCTTTTCAATCTTGCTTTTGACCTGTAATTCTGTCGGTTTTATTTTATTTTGTCATGTATTATTTTTGTTCTGTTTTGTTCTGTTTTTTTGTTTTGCCATAGTTTGTCTCTCCTGCCCATGTGAAGCGTCTTTGAGCACCTGGAAAAGCGCTATATAAAATAGATGTATTATTATTATTATTATCAGGAGGGCGTCTGACTCTACTGGGGTAACGACCTGTAGGCAAGTCAGTTTCATTGTCTTTTGGGGAGGACTGTAGGAGTCCGGGTCTGGGAGAAGTGATGGCTGGGATAGGCCTAGGTGTGCCTGGGACAGGGGCCACTCTTGCAGGTTGCGTCTGGGGCTCTTCTGGTGATGAATGCTGCTCCTGGTAGTTATCCTGCTCTGGAACAAAGGATGGCGGCTGAGGTGAGTCATCATGGAAACCAGCCGTGTGGAGCAGTTGATCGATGTCACATGAGCTGTCTAACGCCTGTCCCGTCTCCCTGTCCCCCTGTGAGTTGCTGTCCTGGAGGCGTGAATATTAAAGGCAACCAACTTGTGTTCAGCTTTTCGTTCAGCGTTTCTCTGATTGGCCACACGGCCAATCAATCAATCCACTAGCACACGCCCTTGCGGCGCGGCAGAAGCGCTGGTCGAACCAGCGGTGTTCTGTTGTGTGACTGTACTACAGCGGTGTTCTGTTGTGTGACTGTACTAAACTCTTACACCACATGACCGACATTTGACATACAGTACACCTCCTATCTATGTTGGGATTATGTTTGGTCATGACAAAACAATAAAAATCGCTACTGTTAGTAATGCTGCCACCACCCACTTCAATGACAGAGCTCTCATATTTGCGAATGCATAAACTATATCTTAAATTATGGCGATGTGTCTAATATGGCTGTCGCGAAGTCATTGATAAGCGACAGCCATATTAGACACATAGCCATGATTTAAGATATAGTTTATGCATTCGCAAAATATGAGAGCGCGCCGCTGTCATTGAAGGGCTTCCTACAACAGAGCACCGCCGCTGCTGCTGCTGAAGCTGTATCAAGCCGGCAGCGGCGCACGAAAGCCGGGGATAAACCACCGCGTCGACCCGCTGGCGCTTCAGGCTCAGCAGCCTCCACGGGCGAAATAACATATAACGTTACAGTTCCACACTGATGTACAGTGAGTGTCTAATATGGCTGTCGCGATCGCGAAGTCATGCCTCTCCCTCTGACAATATCATAATTGTAACTGAGGGGTACAATTCCCTGACTGTATTAATCAAGTATTAGTATCATTAAACTACTACCGTCTTATGTACATTACTGGCCAATACCGTACACAGGTATATGATGAGAACTTCTCCACAATAACACGGTTTCCACACAAATACTCGTTTAGAATATTTATTACATCAAAGGTGGGATATTACATTACTTTGGATGCGCTTATAAGGCAAATCGAATGTGCATAGGCAAATCAATAGTGAATATTAGTAATTATCTATGGTACTCAGGAGAGATACTGGAGATACTGAAAGGGGGGTACTACCGGTTGTAAGCCAGCAGGGGGAGGCAATGCTCTATACAAAGTCAAGGGTCCACGGAGGCGATATCACCCCTGTGTCAGCGGGGAAAGCAGCAGCTGTAATCCTAGGGTGCGCGCCGCAGATGAAGCCGTGGAGTCTCTGCTCCGACAGAGACGGGCTCGAGTGATGTCCTCACGAGCCTGTGTAGATCCCACAGTAGCAGCGGGGTAGGCGGTTCTCTGCTCCAGCAGCCACAGTCAAAGCAATAATCCTGCCGGAAGGTGGCTCTGCAATCACCGGTGTAGGTATCCTCCGTGGTGCACGGTAGTTCACAGTTGAACTTGACGTTACTATCCTTATTAGCACGCGGCAATAAGTGCTCTATGTAGACACACAATTACCCACTTCACGTGGTCTTTGACTCGTAATGAAGGCTTTTACTAGTAGGGAGCGAACGATACGTTAAACAAACGTAGTAGGATAACACGAGACTCTATCTTGGTGCGATGCGAGCCCTACTCTGCCCACGTTGCGTAGTGGGGAGAGACGTCACTTGGATAACTGGAACTGAACGAGACTGAACGGGACAAGGGACTAAGAGGAATTCTACATTTCTTGCGCCCTATTTATATGCACGGTGAACAAATAGTACCATTCGTATTTCGGTAGCCGTATTCCTACGCGGAACCGGGGCTAGTTGGGACATGTTCGTCGGCACTATTGAACTTGACTCAAGGGGCCTGTCTGCTGGCGCCAGGTTCTTGTCCAATGAGAGAATGAACTATTATGGGCTGTAGTAGAATAAAGGGATATTCAGTGTATATGTACAAGGAATATACAAGGGATATCAAACGATATACAAATACTATTAAATATATATCCATAAATAAATATATATATTCGGTTTAATCTGACCCTTTGTAACAGCCGCCCCCTAATTAGTCCCACCTAATTAGCTAAGCAGAGACAGATTAACCGCACTGTCCACCACTCAATGTCCGTTGTGAGGGTAGGCAGGTCACAAAGTCAGGGGTCATGGTCGTCATTAAGCGAGTCGGGGAGCCTTGGCGACTCTATCAGCCTCGCCACGGGTCGGTTGTAGGTCCGCCCTTGGCCGAGCACTTCTGCCACTCTGACCTTTCCGTCGGCACCAGTGGTCACTTTGCTTATGCGGCCGGCCGGCCACCCAGCTCGGGATAGTGACTGGTCTATGGTCATGACGACTGGACGAGATGAAGGGGGGCTTAGGAGGGAGCGGGCCTGAGACTGCTTTGATCTGTGCTTGGCTGTGCCTCCTCCTCCTCCTTCTGTTTCTCTTGTTTGCTCTGTACCCCATCTGAGGAGGGGCCGGTCCCGGCCGCCCCGTCAAGGAGTCACTTGGGGTGCTGGGTTCGAGGTCAGCTACGTCTGGAGCGCAGCTGAGGGGGGTGGAGTTCCGAACTCCCTCTGGTACCCATGGTTCTCTCGCGGGCCTCTCGCTTAATGTCAATAGCCTCTGCTGTACGGGGGAGAGGCCGGTGTCGCTCGCCTCTGTGTGTAGGCAGCGTGTAGACGTGGGTTGACTGTCAAGTCCGTAGAGGGGGCCCTGGAGCGTCCATCCCAGTCGGGTCTGAACCGCGACTGGGCATCCTTTGGGTCCGACGTGGGCCGCCTCAATTGGGAGAATGAGGTCCGCGTTGTCGGAGCCGATGAGCAGGGTCGGTGTGGCGCCGTCGATAAGCGGTATAGGTAGTTGACGTAGGTGCACATACTTCTCCATCAGCTGTGGGATGGGGTAGGTGTACTGAGACAGGCCTATGTCGTGGCTAGTGAAGACGTTAGTTATACTATACTGCTTCTCGGGCTGGTCCACCGCTGCTATCTTGAAGGAGACCTTTTCACCCGTTATGGTCTTCTGGTCCCTTCTGATGGTGCGTATGGTCATTGTATCTTTGACACCTCGCAGGCCCAACTGGGCTGCTGCGGAAGCGAGGAGGAGAGTCTTTTCAGACCCATCGTCCAGGACGGCGTAAGTGTCCAGGACCTTGTCCTCGTAGCTCAGGAGCACTCTGACCACTTTGAGGAGCACACGGGGGGTCCCGCTATGCTGGTCAATGTGGAGCACTCCTGTGGGTGGTGACGTAGAATCTATATGGTGCGAGTCGCACCGTGGCTCCCAGTGTCTGCCGTAGCAGTCGGGACACCAGGGAGCGGTCTGGTGGAACTTTGGTGCTGGTGCCACCGCCTCGGCATGGTACATTACCGCGACGGGCCCACTCTGTTGTCCTGGCTGACGCCTGTTGATGTCATGCAGGACCTCCAGGTGGGTGCCACCGCACCTGCTGCACTTCTTTTTCAGGCGGCACTCAGCTGCTAGGTGGCTGCGCGCGCAGCGGAAGCAGCGGCGGTGGTCCTTGACCCACTGACTCACATCATCCGTGGTCAGCTTCTTGAAATCTTCGCACTGATACAGCCGATGTTCTCCCTCACAGTACTGGCACTCAATCTTCCACTGGTCCTCTTTCGTCGAGGGGGTGTTGTGGTTCTTGTGTGGTACTGATTCGGCTTGGTGCATAACGGTCACCAACCGGCGGTTATCCGTTTGTCCCCGAGGTCCGAGTCTTGGGCTTGGTCCACTCCATACGAACGTGTCGAGTCGTAGGCTACTGACCTCCCTGGCGAGGAACTCAGATAGGTCTAGGAGGGATGCCTCTGGACCGTTGGGGTCGCGGTAGTCTCTCTGCCGCCTGAAGCGCTCTTGTCGGGCGGGAGGGAGCTTCTCGAATATCCTCTCTACGTTAGAGTTAGCGTACAGTTCGTAGATACCCTTTTCCTTTTGGGACCCCAGCATCCCTACCAGGGACTGTACCTTGATAGACAGGTCATCTAGCGCTCTGTTGTCTCTGGCTGGGGGGAGACGGTCAATGTCTCTTATCTCCTGTATCACGTAGTCCCATACGCGTCCATACCGTTGGTCGAGTGCTGCTAGAGCCGCTGTGTATGGGGTAGTAGAGTTGGCATAGGCCAGCGCTATATTGTGCGCTCGGGGCACCTTGAGGTGCTTCAATAGGGTAGCATACTTGTGGCGTTCATCAGCTACATCAACCATCATTGTCTCTAAGCACATCCGTAGCTCCGTGTACTGTGCTCGGTTCTCATGGGTGAAGTCTGGAAACGTCGGTGCGCCAAGGTACGATGCCATGGATGACTGGCACATCGGTGAGCGTTGGGGAAGAGGCCTCCTAGGCGAGTCTCCCCGTGCGTGTCGTCTTGGGCTGGTACTTGGTGGGTACCGAAGGTCGGGTACCCAGGTGCTGTCCCTCGGGGCTGGCGGTGCGTCAAACTCACCCGTGAGTTGAGTCGGGGGTTTGTAGCGCAGGGCCTCGGGGCTGATTTCTGGGCTGTACTGGACCTCCTGGTCCAGAGTACGTTGCTGCTGGTCGGGGCTGTACTGGGCCTCCTGGGCCAGAGTACGTTGCTGCTGGTCGGCTTGACATTCCTCCTCTTCCTCCTCCTCTTCCTCTGCTAGGACCTGGAGTCTTCTGTTCAGTCTCTCGGCATGGTCCGATTCTTCCCGGTTGCTGGGTCTCGTATGGACCGGCTGGGGAGGGGGTTCGGAGACGTGGACAGGATCCTCCTGTTGGCGGGGTCCCGGGTCGCTTCGTCGGGTAGGGGAATGTGTCCTAGACCCATGTCTTGACGATCTCTGAGAGCTCCGTGTGGAGTGAGGGGGTGTCGCCATGGCAACCAGTTTGTCCATCAGCTCCGCCTGCAGCCGGTCGCGCTCTGCCTCGCGCTGGGCATGGGCGGCGTCGCGCGCTGCTTCGCGCTGGGCATTGGCGACGTCGCGCTGCGCATTGGCGCTGGCCTGGGCAGCGTTGCGCTGTGCGTTGGCGGCGTCGCGCTGGGCATGTGCGACGTCGCGCTGTGCATTGGCGGCGGCGTGCTGTGCATCGGCGCGGCTTCTCTCAATGTTCTCTTCTGTCTGGAGGCGTCTGGTCTCCAGTCTTATGCGGTCGTCTTCACTCCTTTGTTGCGCCTGGAAGCGCTCTCGCTCGCCTGCAAAATGTTCGCGCTCGCGCGTCTGTTGCGCTTGAAGTCGATCGCGTTCGGTGGAGGCTGCCAGGGTGGCGATGAGTGCTTGCGCCAGCATCTTGTCCGCCGCGCTGGGGGAAGACGCCGTTCGGGGCGATCGGCTCCCGGCAGTACTTGTTGGAGACCCGTTCTCCTGTTGCGTACCGAGGAGATCCATCCCCTGGGTGCGCGTCTCTTCTTGTGGTGGGTCGGGTTCCATCCCGGGAGGGCTTTCTTTATCCTGGAGCGCTCCGGGGACTACCTCGTCGGCGTTGTCGGGGGATAAAGTCGTGTCAGTTCCCTCCTGGTCCCCACCGTGAGCTTGGTCAGTTACATTAGAACCCACTAGGGGGACTTCCGGGCATGACGAGTAACTAGGAGGTCGCACATTTTAGGCTCAGCTGCTAGCATGTAATTTAATCCTACAAAACTAATCAAAATATCACTCAAAGTCGCGCAGTATAAGTATAAGAATATCCGGAATCTAAATGTCAGGAAAAAACGCTAAAGAAAAAGCAAAGAAGGATAGAAAGAAAGCTGAACAGTCTGAGGTGGAGGAGGAGGCCACCAAGTCGGGTGAAAATAAGATGGCTAACGCACACGAGGACGTCGACGAATCTGATGATGAAAAGTTGAGTCCAGACAACCAAGATATCATGAAAGCCATACTGACTATGAAAACTGGACTGTATAAGAAATTAGACAAAATGCAAATAACAATTACGGAAATAAAGAAACAGATACAAGATTGCATAAGCCGCATAGAGCAGACTGAACAACGGATTTCTGACGCGGAGGACAACGTTAATAAGCTGATACCGAAGGTTGGCACTCTGGAGAACACCGTTAAAAACCTTCTCGACAAAGTGGAGGACTTGGAATGCAGGAGTCGAAGAAATAACGTCAGGTTGGTGGGGCTACCGGAAAAGGCAGAGGGCCAGGATGCAACTGCATTTTTGGAGAAATGGTTACCGGAGGCTCTGAATATTGAACCAGGGGGCTTAGTATTGGAGCGTGCTCATAGAATCGGTGCGCCACTTGACTCTCAACGCCCAAGGACCCTAATCATGAAGTTCATGAACTTCAAGGACAGAGAGAGAGTACTGAGGGCGGCTAGGACCAAGGGACGGGTCCTTTATAATAACGAGCCGGTTCGTCTTCACATAGACCTCTCTGCAGGTGTGCACAAGAGGCAGCGCGGATACGACGAGGTGCGGAAGAAGCTAAGAGACCGGGGGATCCACACGCACCGAATCATCTTTCCAGACCGGCTGCTGGTAACTCACAACGAGAGAGCCCGCACCTTTCAAACACCGGCGGAGGTGGAAAAGTTTATCCGAAGCATTTGATTTATTGAGACGGTCCCGGCGTTGGAAGGCTCCGAAAGGAAAGTAACAGTCATACTGAGCCTACTGTATTCTTATAAGTGAATATATAAATGACGTTATAAAAATAGCCATTTCCACGAAATGAGGCGTGGTTGGACTATGACTGTTTAGTTTTCCTCTGATTTTTATTTGTATTCTTATTCGGACAGGACTGAGTCTAGTTCAATGGACAAAATCAGCACTGGTTTAGACTTTTCCTACAACGCATTGCAGATTCTGGGGCAGGCTACAAACATTTAACTTTTTACATTTTCCTCGTCTCCCAGCCTGCATGCGCGCGTTCCAGGTTTGTACTAAAAGTGTTTCAGATTTGTAATAATAGTGTTTGGCGTTTAAAGTAAGCCCCTGACCTAATGGATACTATACCTACAAGTTGCAAGCATTGCGCAGTTCAAGACAACACTAGATATGTTATTTGTGATTAGTATTTAGAAAAAATGAAAGCTAGTTTGAGCTTAGGGGGAAGACAAGTTAGAGAAACTCGTTTGGCCAGTAGTGAAATGAGGGGTGAGGGGAGATGCATGGGCATCAGGTTAGTAGGGGGTGGGGGGTGGGTGTTTTTTCCTGATGTGTTTTATTATTTTTTCTTCTCTCATATGGGTGTGGCTGTCTGTGTACCTTTTCATAAGGGATATATATATATTAATTAACTAATGTCAGAGAACTGCAAGGTGAAATTTACTTCGTGGAATTGTAGGGGCTTGAACAAAATTACAAAGGTGAAAAGGGTAATGAGCAGGTTAAAATATTTGAAATCAAAAATTGTTTTTTTACAAGAAACGCATCTTTTGAATGAAGATGTTCCTAAAGTAGCAAAAAGGTGGCAGGGCCAAGTGTTATCTGCCCCCTACACCACTCATGCCAGGGGGGTTATGATACTAATTCATAAGTCTGTCCCATTACAGGTACATAATGTAGTAAGGGACACTGCAGGTAGATATATTATGGTCCAGGGTAGGTTACTGTCTGAAACGTTAACGCTGATAAATGTTTATGGTCCCAATGAAGAGGACCCTAAATTCTATGATAATTTATTTTTGACAGCCTCAACTCTTCCTGGACAATACATAATAGCTGGTGACTTTAATTGTACGTTGGACCCTTCAAAGGACAGGTCAACTGGTCTAGAAGGCACTCACAATAAGTCGAGAAAGACAATACATCATTTTATGAAGGAATTAAACTTGTTGGATATTTGGAGGCATGGCAATCCAAATGCAGTGCAGTATTCCTGCTATTCCAGCACTCATAAAACACACTCACGCATAGACTACTTTTTAGTCTCAGCACTGCTTGCCTCCAAAGTAGGTGAATGTCAGTATAGCAGTATAGTTCTTTCGGACCACGCAGCGGTATCCTTGAACTATGAAGATACTAACCTAGTGAATGACCCACCAAGATGGCGTTTTCAACCAGGATGGCTCACGGATCACACATTTATAGACTTTTTGGAGAAACAGATTGACCTGTATTTTGAATGCAACAAGTCCCAGACCTCTGCTGGCATAAGGTGGGAGGCTTTCAAGGCTTTTATTAGGGGACAAATAATCTCTTTCACTAGCTCAAAGAAAAAGGCTACAAGACTTGAAATGGAGAAATTAGATCAGGATATAAAAAAAATGGAAACGGAAATTTATCATAACAAACATACGACTACAGATGCTCATTCAAAACTACTACTGCTTAGATCACAGTACAATGAATTAGCAGCTAACAAAGCCGCTGCCGACCTAATAAGACTCAAACAGTCCTACTATGATCAGGGGGAAAAGCCTGGAAAACTTCTCGCCTGGCGCATTAAACAACAACAAGCAGAAAGATCCATCAATTGTATTGAAGCCCCAAATGGTAGAACTATAGTGGACCCAACAGAGATTAATGAGGCTTTTAGAGTCTTCTATGGGAAATTATACAGCTCTGAATGTTCTCCTAACCTGGACATGCAAACACAATTCTTAGACGACCTAGATATTCCCAAAATTTCAAAGGAGGAGAGTAGGGCTTTAGATCAAAATATAACTGGCGTTGAAATTGCTGATGCAATCGGCTGTATGCAGGCTGGAAAAGCAGCAGGCCCAGATGGCATCCCCATAGATATTTATAAGAAATTCCAAACTAAATTAATATCACCCCTCTTGGAGATGTTTCAGGAATCCTTCGAGAATGGTCTTCTCCCCACATCTATGAGAGGAGCCCTAATCACTTTACTTCCAAAACCAGGGAAACCTAATACAAAATGTGAAAATATGCGTCCAATCAGCCTCCAAAATTCGGATACCAAGATTATTAGTAAAATTATTGCAAGAAGACTGGAGGTCCTTCTACCTAGGGTGGTGGGGGAAGACCAGAATGGATTTATTCAAGGGAGACAGGGTTTTCATAACGTCCGACGTGTGCTCAATATTTTATATAACCACAAGGGGGCGACAGACACTGCCTTACTCTCACTGGATGCAGAGAAGGCCTTCGACCGTGTCGAGTGGCCTTATCTGTTTGAGGTGTTAACACGATTTGGCTTTGGAGACACATTCGTCAAATGGGTTAGATTGCTTTGTACAGGGCTTACGGCAGAAGTTCTGACGAATAGCAAGGTCTCTAAACCCTTTAAAATTAGTAGAAGTTGCCCACAAGGGAGCCCTTTATCGCCCTTACTTTTCATTCTTGCGATCGAACCATTTGCTATAGCGGTGAGGATGCACAGTGATATTCATGGGATTCGAGAAGGTCATATAGAACATAGGATAGCCCTCTTCGCCGATGATGTAATATTAATGCTAAAAAATCTACACAGGTCTATCCCAGCACTCCTAAGTCTTATTGAAACATTTGGGAAAATATCTGGCTATAAAGTGAATCACTCCAAATCATCTATAATGTTACTCAATGAAAGAGAGAGGGAGGATGGGCTTGTTTGTGCTTCTACTCTCAACTCAACAGATACATTCACGTATTTGGGAATAAAAATTGTCCCTGAGGTGAATAAGATTTCTCAGATAAACTATGACCCAATTCTGGAAGCTAGTACTTCTTCAATAGAGCGTTGGACATCCCTACCCATCTCAATTATCGGCAGGATTAATATTCTAAAAATGAATATACTCCCTAAATTTCTCTACCTATTCCAGAATATCCCTTTACCCCCCCCCTCGTCTTTGTTCACAAGAATCAAGAAACTGTTTACCAACTTTATATGGCAAAATAAACGCCCCAGATTACGTCTATCTCTACTTTACCTACCATATGACCGAGGAGGCCTGAAATGCCCAAATATCCAATGGTATTACTGGGCAGCACAACTGCGGACAATCATGTTTTACTTCTCATCGGAGAATCCCCCTGCTTGGATCCATTCAGAATCCTGCTCTGTTAAACCGAGCTTACCCTTGCACCTGTATTTGTATTCTGGAGACCGTAAATATCTGAAGAAAAATACAGACAACCCCATTATTTTAAACATGATAGATGTGTGGTTTGACGCACTCAAATATTTGAATATAAATTCGTCCCGATCCAGGTTCAGTCCTATTTGGGGCAATGCCAATTTTAAATCAGGGCAAAACGATAGTGGATTTAAAGTATGGGCTGAAAAGGGGTTAAGGAAAGTGCAAGACGTATACAGGGAGGAGGATGAAGTATTCATGTCCTTTGCGGAAATATCTACAAAATATGATATTCCGAAACATCACTTTTTTAAATATCTTCAGCTAAGGAGTTTTATATCATCTCAGAACCATTCATTGGATATACCGAACATTTCCATCTTAGAGGTAGCAGTCACTAGACACTGTTATGGTAAAGGTATAATTTCAATGCTATACGACTTATTTGTATCTGGTTCAGATGAATCATCTGAATCAAAACTGAATCAATGGAACGAAGACATAGAGGAGGAAATATCTTTAGAAGAATGGAGCGTGGCATGTAAAGAGGCACAGAGTCAGACAGTCAGTAGCAACCTAAAACGTATACAATATAAATGGCTGATGCGTACATATATAACTCCTGTTAAATTGCATAAGTTTAATGATAATATTCCAGATACTTGTATTAAGTGTAGTGAGGAAAGGGGGACACTGTACCACTGCATATGGGAATGTGTGAAAGTGAAAACCTTCTGGCAAGATGTTATTGATCTGATCGATCAAATCTTATCAAAGAAGTTGCCATTGAATCCCAAGCTTTTTATTCTTGGTTTATATCCTACCACCCCACATCTACAACGCAAAGAGTTTAGATTTATAGATATGTGCATATTACAAGCAAAACGTGTAATAGCTCTTAATTGGAAAAATGTTGATGGACCAAGAATTGGTATGTGGATTAAAGAAATGGCTTCAAATATGTCAATGGAAAAGATGGTGTATATTGTTAGACGTAAACAAAACATTTTTGATAATGCCTGGGGACCATTTGTGTACTTCTTAAAGCATAATACGAATGTTGGGAACTTGCTTCAACAAGAACGGGATTAGGGGGAGTACTGTGGGACAACTCTTATCATTGTGTAAAAACGACAAGAAACACCCTTTACTTAATGTGTAAAACATTTTGGTTGTATTATTATTTATTTATGTTTATTTTTAATTTAAATCTGTATCCTTCCTATGTGAACCTGTTTTTGAAGTTAATTATTATTTTGTGGGGTGGGGTTAGGGGAGGGAGAACGGGGTGAAAATGTTTGCTGAATACTGCTCTGCTGATATACATGTTGTAATTTGCAAACTAAAACCCAATAAATATATTGTTAAAAAAAAAAGAACCCACTAGGGCCTCTGTTGGCGGGGTAGCCTGGTTGGTAGGGTCGGACATAATTTTACTATCCGCTTTAGTTATTTTATCCGTATCTAATTTCCCTTTAAAGCTAGGTATTGGACTGACAGAGTATGCCTCTAGATAGGGAGGTGGCTGCCGTCTGCGCTGCGGGCGATCTAGCTTAGGAGAACCGTTTGTGGAGTGTTCGTCATCGGCCATGTCAATATTAATATTATATTAATATTACGCTAATTATTATCCGGGGCTCGAAGGACCATTGTAACTGAGGGGTACAATTCCCTGACTGTATTAATCAAGTATTAGTATCATTAAACTACTACCGTCTTATGTACATTACTGGCCAATACCGTACACAGGTATATGATGAGAACTTCTCCACAATAACACGGTTTCCACACAAATACTCATTTAGAATATTTATTACATCAAAGGTGGGATATTACATTACTTTGGATGCGCTTATAAGGCAAATCGAATGTGCATAGGCAAATCAATAGTGAATATTAGTAATTATCTATGGTACTCAGGAGAGATACTGGAGATACTGAAAGGGGGGTACTACCGGTTGTAAGCCAGCAGGGGGAGGCAATGCTCTATACAAAGTCAAGGGTCCACGGAGGCGATATCACCCCTGTGTCAGCGGGGAAAGCAGCAGCTGTAATCCTAGGGTGCGCGCCGCAGATGAAGCCGTGGAGTCTCTGCTCCGACAGAGACGGGCTCGGGTGATGTCCTCACGAGCCTGTGTAGATCCCACAGTAGCAGCGGGGTAGGCGGTTCTCTGCTCCAGCAGCCACAGTCAAAGCAATAATCCTGCCGGAAGGTGGCTCTGCAATCACCGGTGTAGGTATCCACCGTGGTGCACGGTAGTTCACAGTTGAACTTGACGTTACTATCCTTATTAGCACGCGGCAATAAGTGCTCTATGTAGACACACAATTACCCACTTCACGTGGTCTTTGACTCGTAATGAAGGCTTTTACTAGTAGGGAGCGAACGATACGTTAAACAAACGTAGTAGGATAACACGAGACTCTATCTTGGGGCGATGCGAGCCCTACTCTGCCCACGTTGCGTAGTGGGGAGAGACGTCACTTGGATAACTGGAACTGAACAAGACTGAACGGGACAAGGGACTAAGAGGAATTCTACATTTCTTGCGCCCTATTTATATGCACGGTGAACAAATAGTACCATTCGTATTTCGGTAGCCGTATTCCTACGCGGAACCGGGGCTAGTTGGGACATGTTCGTCGGCACTATTGAACTTGACTCAAGGGGCCTGTCTGCTGGCGCCAGGTTCTTGTCCAATGAGAGAATGAACTATTATGGGCTGTAGTAGAATAAAGGGATATTCAGTGTATATGTACAAGGAATATACAAGGGATATCAAACGATATACAAATACTATTAAATATATATCCATAAATAAATATATATATTCGGTTTAATCTGACCCTTTGTAACAATAATGATGTGTTTTCTATATTATATCCACAATCATTCATCTAAAAAATTGTATGGGCTTTGATTAAACATGTAACCTACACCTACTGTAACTTACTGTACCTCTGCTTCCTACAGCACAGCAGGTAATGGCGTTAATTAATCAATGGAACGCGAAACATAATAACGTTACGCTTTCTAGTTCAGCGCATTTCATAACTGTATGGGCTTTGTTTATACACAAGTGAATCTGGTAGTTGGTTGTTAAAAACGCGAAACATAATAACGTTACGCTTTCTAGTTCAGCGCATTTCATAGCGCTCCACTGCTACCGCAGCCCAACACAAGTGCGTTGGAACAGCAGCCACAAGTTGGTTGCCCGCGCTGCCGCTCGCGCGCGCTCCTTGGATTTCATTTGGGACGTGGGACGACTGCGCTTGCCTGCGCGTGGGGGCGGGGGGGCGCTGCCAATCAGAGAAAAGCCGAACACAAGTTGGTTGCCTTTAATATTCACGCGTCCTGGAGTGCTGACCGGAGTGTCGGACGTCCCGTGATGAAGGCCGGGAGGTTTCGACCCCCTCTGCATGCCCCCCTCTCTCCGGAGGTCTCGTAGTGGTGACCGGAGTGCCGGACGTCCCGCGATGATGTCGGGGAGTTTGCGACCCTCTCTGCGCCGCCCCCTATCTCCCTGTCTCCGGCTGTCCCTGAGCAATGACCGGAGTGTTGAATGTCCCGTGACTAAGACGGGGAGGACGTGACCCTCTTTGCGCCGCCCCTGTGCCTCAAATAGATCCGCTATCAGCTCTATCTTCAATCTTTCAAAATGTTCAGTTGCTATCGCTATTAGCTCTATCTTTAATCTTTCAAAATGTTCAGTTGCTATTGCATGCACTCATCTGTGTTTCACTACACACTTGAGTGCATGCTTACCAACTGCTAGTATGCAACACTACTATCACCGACATCTAAGAAGGGAGATCCCCCCTTGAATGGCCCTTCTAAGGTTTCTCTCCTCCACACTGCCTGTGGAGAATTTTTCCCTATTGTTAGGTTTTAGTGAGTTTTTCCTTACCTTCGCATTGGGTATGTCTGGGAGTGCTTGCATTCTTTCATTTATTTGCATTTATCTTAAATTTTTTGGA
Source organism: Notolepis coatsorum (assembly GCF_963971535.1). NCBI lineage: Eukaryota > Metazoa > Chordata > Actinopteri > Aulopiformes > Paralepididae > Notolepis > Notolepis coatsorum. The sequence continues at coordinate 106,597,940 of NC_140169.1, read as the reverse complement.
CCTTATGGTGTTCTTGTTCTGTTCTTGACTTCTTGTTATGTTTTCTTCTTGACTTGTTTAAAGAAGACCTGTACGGCCCATGGGGACATTAACGTGTGTTGTCGGGCCTTATAAATAAATTTGATTTGATTTGATTTATGTGTCTTCTCCAGATGAGATTATCCCTGGTTTCTACTGTATATGACACAGGACCTGTTTTTGCAACAACTGTTGCAGGCATCCATTTGACCCCTTTGGTATAGTTCCGGGCGAGAACCCGGTCTCTAGCTGTGAAGCTCCGAAACTTTGCTTTCGCTCGCCTCTCCACTTGAGCTCTCTGTTGCATATGCACAATCTCCCTCGTCTTTTGGGGTCTCAGGAGGTCAAGTCGAGTGCGGAGTTGTCTCTTGAGCATAGCCGAGGCAGGCGAGACCTTTGTCGTAGCATGAGGTGTGTTTCGGTATGACAGCAGGAAAGCACTGAGGCACCTGTTGATGGACTGTGTACCTTGAGAGGACTTGAGAGCTTGCTTCATGGTCTGTACAAACCTTTCAGCGAGCCCATTGGTAGCAGGGTGATATGGTGCAGACTTGATGTGCTGAATACCATTCTCCTCCATGAATGTCTTGAACTCTTCTGACACTAGTTGTGGGCCGTTATCACTAACCAGCTGTTGTGGTAGACCAAAGCGGCTGAAGATAGACCTTAGCTCTTCGATGGTCCTCATAGAGGAGGTGCCCGTCATGACGACAACCTCAGGCCATTTGCTATGAGCGTCGACTACGATTAAGAACATGTGGTTCTCCAATGGTCCAGCAAAGTCTATGTGGACTCTTTGCCATGGTTCTTCAGGCCAGTCCCACGGATGTAATGGAGCCAGCTGTGGGAGGTTTCTCACTCTCTGGCAGGCAGAACATGACTTTGCTTTCTCCTCTATAGCTGCATCTAGGCCTGGCCACCAGAAATAGCTGCGTGCAATTTCCTTCCTTCCTTCACGCACCACCCCACAGTGTCCAGAGTGGAGCTCGTCAAGCACTTTCTCTCTCAGTGGTGGGGGAATAATGACACGATAGCCCCACAATAGGCATCCAGACTGGACCGACAACTCGTTTCGTCTCACCAGGTAAAGCTTCAAGCTTGGTGTCATCTCTCCTCCCCTTCCACGAGTGACGATGTCCATAACCTCAGACATGACCGGGTCCATGTGTGTGTGTTTCTTCACATGAGTTGAGGTCACTGGAGCAGCGGTCACTTCCTTGAAGTAGAATATCTCCACTTGTGGTGTCCGATTATGTATGTCAGGCAACGGGAGCCTCGAGAGCCCGTCAGCATTCCCGTGCTGATCCGACTTCCTATACCTAATGTCATACCGGTGGGCAGACAGCAACAAAGCCCATCGCTGCATACGACTGGCCGCAAGCGATGGAATGCCTGTATGAGGACCGAAGATAGAGGTGAGAGGTCGATGGTCTGTCAGTAGCGTGAATTTCCTGCCGTAGAGATATTGATGAAATTTCTTTATTCCAAACACTATAGACAGTGCTTCACGCTCAATCTGCGCATAATTGCCTTCCGCTTTGCTCAGCGTCCGTGATGCAAAGGCGATAGGTCTCTCTTCCCCTGATGGCATGATGTGTGATACTACTGCACCCACACCATAAGGTGAGGCGTCACATGCCAGCTGAAGTGACAAGGCGGGGTCAAAGTGGGTGAGGGCTTCAGACTGAGAGAGGGCTGTCTTTGCTCCTTTGAAAGCTGCCTCACATTTGTCAGTCCAATTCCATGTTTGGGCTTTGTGTAGCAGCTCATGGAGCGGTTTCAGCCTATTGGCAAGGTCAGGCACAAACTTTGCATAGTATGTCAGCAGGCCAAGGAATGATCTCAACTGACTCACATTTGTCGGAGATGGAGCCTCCACAATAGCCTTCACCTTTGACAGTGCTTTGTGGAGTCCAGTGCTGTCAATCACGTGCCCCAGGTACTCGACAGAAGGTTGGAAAAACTCGCATTTGTCTTCCCGGACTCTAAGACCATATTCCTCCAGTCTTTGTAGTGTAGCCCCCAGGTTCCTTAAGTGCGACTGCTCATCCGGTCCTGTGATAAGCAGGTCATCCAGGTAACACTGGACCCCTCGTAGCCCACTTAGGATCTGGTCCATTGCTCTTTGGAAAAGTGCCGGAGCAGAAGTAATCCCAAAAGGAAGCCTCTGGTACCTGAATAGCCCCTTGTGTGTCACTATGGTCAACAGTTCCTGTGACTCCGGATCTACATGCATCTGGAGATATGCCTGACATAAGTCTATTTTACTAAACTTCTGTCCCCCAGCTAAACCTGAAAAGAGTTCATCAATGAGGGGTAATGGATACTGTTCTGCAATCAAGACAGGGTTCACAGTGACTTTAAAATCACCACGGAGTCTTAGACCCCCATCCTTCTTCATGACTGGAACAATCGGCGTGGCCCATTCACTGGTGCTCACTGGCGCCAACACCCCACTCTCCACCAATCTGTCTAGTTCAGCATCTACCCTGGGTTTGATGGCATACGGAACAGGTCTAGCCTTTAAATACCTCGGTGTGCTTCCTGGTTTGACTGTCAGCTTAACAGTAATGTCCGTCATGCTACCAAGGTCTCCACCAAAAACTTTGGAGTGCTTCTTCAAAATATCCTGTAGGGGGCCTGTGTCTCCATCCTTAACCATGAACACTTCTTGCCAGTTCAGTCTGAGTTTCTCAAGCCATCGCCGTCCTAGCAGAGCTGGACGGTTTCCACGAATGATGTACAGTGGAAGAGTCTTCTTCCGCTTGTTGTGTTCCACTGTCACATTCACAACTCCTAACACTGGAACAGCCTCTCCAGTGTAGGTCCTTAACTTCAATTTGCTCACCCGAAGAGTCAGGTGCTGCAGCTTCTCTCTGAAAACAGCCTCTGATACCATGGACACACGTGTGCCGGTGTCCACTTGCATCCGCACTGCTTTATTGTCCAACAGTGGTGTGACCCAGTATCCATCATCACTGTCCAGCACAGATAACACATGTACAGTATCATCATCATCATCAGACTCACAGTCACTCTGCTCGTCCTGTTCGTGCTCCATCTTATTCACACGTTTCTTCTTGTTTCTGTAGAAACCACCTTTCTTCATCTCAGTGTGTTGTTTGTATGTCTGGGTCTTTCTATTACCACAAGCACGTTCGATATGGCCTTTTATACCACAGTTTCTGCAGTCTACGTCTTTACCCCAACACTCTGATGGCTGATGCCCATTCTCCCACAGTGGTAGCATGGCTTGCCAGCTGTTGTCTTCTTGTCCTCAAAAGACAACTTGTGCACTTGGGCTGATAGACTTAGCTGCTGTGCTTCTCGGGCAGCCACTTCATAGGACTTGTCCCCTGGCTTCTCCGGTTGCACCAGACTGCGCAGTAGGTTATATGTTTTTGCTCCCATAACACTTAAGAATGTAGGTACTATGATATCCTCTTCAATCTTATTAGCAAGTGCAAAATACTCAAACCTCTCGGTGTAAGAACTCCATTGTTCTGTTTCCTCGAATGGTCCAATATGTCCAAACAGTGCAGCCATCTTCTTGCAATTAGTCCTTTCCTTGTTTCGTTTGAGTTACTGTCTTTGGACCTGGCACCATCCGTCCCTCCTCATTTACTCAGTCTCCTTCCCATCGCGGAGATTTCACCTTTTTTCTGTCTCTTTACTCCGCCCGCAACAGTGTCAACACAGCAGTATGCACCGTTGCCAAGTTACCACAGCCCCGACGTCGCGCTGTACACTCGCGAAAACAAACAAACACGTCAGATGCAGACTATTGCAGACAATAACAAACACAACGTGAGTTCTGTATCGTATCGCTCTCGCTCGGCATCGCTCTCTGCACTATCTCGCATATGTGCACGCGCACTGAATAAAGACCACAATGTACCTTTAATCCCAATATTCGTCTGACCACACCCCTATCAGCTTACCCATATAAGCAGGGGTGGGGCCACCCACTCGCCTCCTTCTCGCTTTCACCACAAGGAAGAAGTGCCTCGGTAGATCCCCACACTTGACACCATGTTGGAAAGGATTAGGAGCAGCTTTGGGAAACAAGGATACGTTGACATCATATCTTTATTTTCTCTCTCACTATTTTCGAGAAAATACGGCGATATTGTCTTCGTACTGGAGTGTCTGGAAGATGTTGATCATTCTAAAAATCCTCCACCGGTTTTCGTATTGGGAGCACGCCGCTGCATGCTTCTCAACTGCAGTTCCTTGCTGTGTCTGTTGGGGTGAAACCTGTCAGGCCACAGCTGAACTGTCGGACATGCCGCTGTTGTGAGAAGCGGTGCGTTCCAGGTTGGGTGAGAAGTGTTTTGCTGGCAGGCTCCACTTGTCTGTTAGTGCTATGGGGGCTACTTGACAATGTTTATGGAAACCGGCCCCAGGCTAGGGTCCTTTGTTCAGCCACCTAGGCGACAGAAGGCCTTGGTCTGAAGACCATTATAGTTTTAACTAGTGGGCCGCGACCATTAACACTGGTGATCCCTGTGTGTTCTGGACGAGTGGATTCTCTCTGTCACCGTGTTAAGGCCCCATCTTTCATATCCAAATGAGAGTATTCCTTCACGAGGGGATATGTGCATGGATGTGCGATAGCGGCAGATCCGTGTTCAAGTCAGCTACACAGGCCAGTTGGTATTGTGCTGATTCCGTCGGGTGTTGGTAAAATCACCGTTGTGAAGCGGTGTTGACATCTTGTTTTCTCTTTTCTCTTAAAAAGTGAGGAGAGGTTCAGAACGGCGGCCTGTCTGGGTGAGTGTTATGTCATTGTTTACATGTTCAGGTGATAGCTGCTTAGCTTACGGTTAGCCAGTCAGCTGTTAACTGCTGCGTTAGCCTGCTGGGATCGCTGCATGGCCTGTTTAGTGGGCCTACTGTTAGCCAGTCAGCTGTTAGCTGCGGTGCTAGCATGTTGTGATCGCTAGGTAACGTTAGCTTGCTGCTATAGGCCATGGCCTGGCGCGGGGTAGCTTTGGCTTCTCGCGCGCCGCCGTGAGCTGTAGCGCCCGAACGGTTGGAGCGGCCGTTAGCTTGATGCTATTCTGTTGAACGTGCTTTGATTTTAACATGTTTTACACTCTTGACTACGACGTCATCCTTGACAGGGGATGTTTCGTCGACCCTGCCCTGAGCCAGGACGGCAAGGTTGCGTCAACAAAGAGGACTGTAGTGCGGGTTGGAGCGGCGACGCTGCCCAGTTCGAACAACACAGGAGCGGCTGTGTTCCTACGGTGTCTGTGACTGCACTTCGCTGATCTACGTTCCGGGTAGGAACAGGTTTGACCAGACCTTATAACACGTTTTCTGGTTTTACTTTTCTAAATGTATTGTGAATAACGATGTTTTTCCCAAAACGTGTGTTGCTGCAATGCATATGCATATCAGACATGTTTGTGCACTAATTGTGTCTTTTGTGTGGTAGGGATGCGATGTAACTCTTAGCTTGATTGCTGAGGTTGTGCTAAAACTGCTGGAGAAACTTTATTTTCCTAAAAGAAAAAATGGTTTGGTCACTGTCGTGTGTGCTTAGCAAGGCCTGTGGCCGATACTAATCGAGAATGATGTATTCTCTCATTGTGAAAAACGGCGTTCCTCTGTTGAGTGTTTTTGCCATTTTTTGTAGGTGATGATGGGTTGTGTGTGTCATGTGACCTACAACTGGGTTGGACTGGCCACAGAAGCACATGTGTATGTTGGACCGGGGCTCTTAGAGCTCTCTCTATTCTGTGTTTTTTCCTTAGTAAAAATCAGATAGCAGGTTAGCTCATGCGCTGTGTGGAGCTGTCAAACGCTTCATAGAGCTGACTATGACTGTGTCATATTCTCTTTTTGTCATTACATCGTATCATGGGTGTGGGGTCGTAAAGGGGTGAACTGGTAACCTTTCCTCTTCCCATTGTTTCTGTCGGTACACCCCCTGTCCTTCAAGGTTCCCGTCACGTGGCGGTACGGCACGTTACGGGGGGGGGGGGGGGGGGGGGAGTTTCCGGGTCCCACGGCCTGGTATATTGGGCGTGTGCACCGCAGGAATTCCCCCACCATAGAGTACGTCACCGTGCGCATCTCTGTTGGTAGGACTTCCGTGTGCTGTTCAGGTCCATGTGATGGATCTGTTTCGGGGGGGTGGTCAGGGCTCCTCCTCACCAAGCGCCTATTCGGGCCTTCTGTGAGTTCGGACTCCTTCTTCCATGTGAGGGAGCCTCCATCAGAGTACAGAGCCTTCCTCCTCAGATTGTGTGAGGGTTTGCCCGCTGCTCACCTACTCTTTCCTTCCTTTTAGCCTACTGTTTAGGAATTCACTCTCACTAGCCCCCACCCTCTCGTTCTTTACTCTCGTTTTCTCTTCAAGCAGCCACACCTGGACTACCTGTCATTTATGTGTTTGATTGGTCTTGTGCCTAACTCACACTTTTAGTTCGATTATCAATTACCTCCCGCACCTGTGGTGCATTCTAATTAGTTCCCCTGTGGGCTTTAAATACCTGGCTCTTCCACTCTGTTCCTGTGGGGTCGTGTTGTAATATGCCGTAACTTTCGGTATCATATTCTCTATCATCAAGACTCCTTCGGGAGGTCCTCTGTTCTGTCTATGCTGTTTTTATCTCCGGCGTAAAGATGTGCTCCAGCCTTCGCCTCCTGTCGCCGTTGCCTAAGGGAGAGACTGGACTGCGCTCCCTAGACTTCCACGGGAGGCATCCCAGTGATCCACTTCAGACCTCCGCGCAGCAGTCGTCCTGACGCACATCCAGACCTCCGCGCTGCAGACGCCCAGACACCATCCAGACCTCCGAGCTTGGCACGCTCCTCCGTACCAGCGCGCACTCCCAGCAGACGCGCATCATCCAGACCTCCGAGCTTGGCACGCTCCTCCGTACCAGCGCGCACTCCCAGCAGACGCGCATCATCCAGACCTCCGAGCTTGGCACGCTCCTCCGTACCAGCGCGCACTCCCAGCAGACGCGCATCATCCAGACCTCCGAGCTTGGCACGCTCCTCCGTACCAGCGCGCACTCCCAGCAGACGCGCATCATCCAGACCTCCGAGCTTGGCACGCTCCTCCGTACCAGCGCGCACTCCCAGCAGACGCGCATCATCCAGACCTCCGAGCTTGGCACGCTCCTCCGTACCAGCGCGCACTCCCAGCAGACGCGCATCATCCAGACCTCCGAGCTTGGCACGCTCCTCCGTACCAGCGCGCACTCCCAGCAGACGCGCATCATCCAGACCTCCGAGCTTGGCACGCTCCTCCACGCAGACGCACTCCAGATGCGTCTCTCTGTACCGGCGCGCACTCCAAGCAGTGGCGCACCACTCTGACCTCCGCTCGGACAGCCGGCTCCCCGGTGGCGACGCTCTCGCCCCGCTGCTGTTCCAGCGCTCTTTGCGCACAAACGTCTGGGTGAGTTTTTACTGACTGTCTTGATCAAATTCCGCTTTCGTGTGTTTCTATAACACTGAAGATTACCACCTTTTTAATCAGACAGTCACTCACCCAGCGTGTGCCTTTGTTTGTTTTCACTGGGATAATATTTTTGGACTTTACATCTCCCACTGTGTGTTTGTTTCACACCGAAGATATTATTCACATTGGATTGTTTTTTGGACTTCACTCTCACTGTGTATTTACACGAAGATATTTTTCACTTGGGATTGTGTTTTGGAACATTTGCTCACTGTGTGTTTACTCTTTTCCAGTATGCAGCTCCTGCCCTCGTCCTGTTCCAAGGCCTTACCCTGTTTGTCCCCAGCCCGCCTCCGCGGGCCTCTGTCCCTTCTCCCCTTTCTAGTCCTCCCTGTCCGGTCCTCCTAGTTCCTCCCTGTTTCCCTTAGCCTTCCCTTGCCTTCCCCTTAGCCAGCTCGCCTCTTAAAGGCACTGTACCTTCCCCCTCTTGTTATTCCCGTATTTTGTGTTTCTCCCTTAAAGGGACAGTGCCGGTTTTCCTTTTGTTCAATAAATGCCCGTTTCTTGGCTTACCCTCATACCTGTCTTGAGTTGTGCGATTGGGGTCGGTTACAAACCATAACAGATTGTCAAAGTGAGTGGACCCTCTAGAAGGGTCCTATTCTATTGTATATGTATTCGATTCAATTCGATTATTAAGTGTGTATGGGTTCAGTGCCTCTTCCCCGGAGAGCCCTAAAACCATTTTTTTTTTTTTTTTTTTACATGGCTCAATATATTCTTTTCAATCTGTACAGCTCGCGTGGGAAGTCTCTCTGGGGATCCCCGTCTCCTTCCTATGGGAGGGTGGTGGGATGTAAAAATGTGAAAAATTTTTACCCCCGGCTGTGTAGACTGGGATACATACTGTTGATGCTTCCTTCTTTTCTATTCAAGAAGTGTTGGAATTAGGGAGTGTCACACCCCTCTTGTCGTTCCCCTGGGCGCCTTGGGGATTCAATGACAGGTCTGAATAGCCTGTTCATTGATGGGGGTGTGTCCCGACGCACGTATAGTGCTGGCTCGCTGTAAACAGGCGACTGACTGGCACGCCTTGGTTGCTTGTGGTTGAAACAGCGTTTTTATAAAGCAACTGAGATGGGGGTTTTTCCTCTTCCGACGACCAAATCCCACGACCTGGGTTGGTTTTTCGACGGATTCTCGTTCATGTCTGGGGGATGATGACGGAATGGATCTGAACATATGTAGAGGGGTCTCACGCCCTTGGGGTGGGCCACCAGGCGCGGTTCGCCCGAACGTCTGGGTGGCGCCTTCTTTTCATGTTAAGATCGACACGCATATCTGCCCTTCTCCTGGAGTAGGCATGTCGGCGTGGTTAGGGCACGGGACTGGTTCTGGTCACGCTGGTCCAGATCAGTTGAACCCGTTGTCCACCGGGGATGCAGATCTGCTGTTCTGGTACCCTGAGGGACTTGGGCTTTTTTCAGGGGGAAAAATGCCAGGTCGGTCTGGGTGTCACAGGGTTAAGCGCTATGGGGACCCTGGTTGGGTACGTTTTTACTCAGCACTGTTGTAATGGCTTACAGCCATGCCGTTCTGTACACGCTCGATCTCGTCGGATCTCGGCTGCTACACAGGTTGGTCCTGGTTAGTACTTGGTTGGGAGACCGCCTGGGAATACCAAGTACGGTGTGCTTAGGGGCTGGTTCTCCATTCTTTTTCGCTCCTCTCTCACGCATGGCGAAGAGGGGCCTGTGGGGGTGGTTTTTTGACCTCCTCTGGTGACCCTGTGCTTCCCGTACCGCCAGGCCCGGTCCGAAGTAATGTTTCGTCGACCCGTAGGCCTGGGTTAACCCTTTTTTGAAAACTGAAACACTTGTACTGCGGTATAGCCGGTGTATACCCGCAGGTGTGTTTTGGAGTTTTTTCTTGAGGGGTTATAGGAACAACCACGCATTGGGTAACACCGTGGTGGTTGATTCCCTGGTGTGTTGGAGCAGTGTCAACTCCCGGGTTCACCGGTTGAGGGTGCCCCTGCACGTTCATGACGTCTGCCAATCGTGTCAGCCTTCTCTGCCTCGACCCCTCTGGGTGGGGGTTTTTAAATGGAGGCTTGGTCATGCAACACCGCCAGCTTACGCTCCTTCCGCCGGGGCGGCTGTGTTCAGCTGTCCCCTCTGGCGCCTGTCTCGTCCGCAGTCTCCAGGCTAGGGTTAACAGCCTGTTGCCTGGTTTTTCCCCGGTGCGCTGCCTGCTTCCGTTGGTTAACCTTTTTTGTGTGCTTACGGCCATGCTGACTGCCTGTTCTGCAGGGTCAGTGTGCCAGGCGGTGTACTATTGGGGGGACAGGGCCCGCTCGGCTTACGGCCATACCAACCTGAACACGCCCGATCTCGTCCGATCTCGGAAGCTAAGCAGGTTCTGGCCTGGTTAGTACTTGGATGGGATTCCGCCTGGGAATGCCAGGTGCAGTAACTGAGGGGCCTTTGTCCGAATACGCTGGCGATGTGGGGGGCGGGGCACTACGTGCCCACCTGGTGGGGTCTTGATGCTGGCATCATGGACTTCTCCGGGCCCCCATTCCAGGGAGTCCAGTCCTTTTGGTGGGTCTGGGTCTTCCTTCGCGCTCCGCTGCTACGGCCTTGCCACGGGGTTGGGTTTGCCCTTGACCCCGTGATTCTGGGGGCAGTAACGAGGTCGTTCCTCCGTTCGTTCCCGGGTGGCATGCGGGTTGTGCGTGGGTGTAGTCGTGGGGTCAAGCCACGGTCTGCTCACCCTGTGCGTTGAGTTGCTTGAGTGCCTCTTCGCACGGTCGGGTCCGTCGCCCTCCCGTGAAGCCCCTAATAGGGGGGATGCCCTCCATTAGGGGGGGTCGGGGGGGCTCGGCCCTCCCTGTTCTGATGGTTTGTGGGGGGCTGTCAGCGGGGTGTATTTGTCGGCCGTTGGCTCTCGCTCGGCCTCCCTTGTGCAGAGAGCGATGCCGAGCGAGAGCGATACGATACAGAACGTTAGGTTATGACTATAACCAAGTTCTGTTAGTATAGCGACGCTCGGCATCCGACGCTGCTGCAGCCTTTGACCTCGCCTTGTGGCGAAAGCTTGGGAAGGAGGCGAGTGGGTGGCCCCACCCCTGCTTATATGGGTAAGCTGATAGGGGTGTGGTCAGACGAATATTGGGATTAAAGGTACATTGTGGTCTTTATTCAGTGCGCGTGCACATATGCGAGATAGTGCAGAGAGCGATGCCGAGCGTCGCTATACTAACAGAACTTGGTTATAGTCATAACCTAACGATCCGTATTATCCTCGTCGCCAGTTTTGTTGTATACTCATCTGGTTATTTAGTATAACATATAATAATGAGGAGACACGAGACAAGGGTAAATTCCAGTTGACAGCTCTTTAGTGGAAAACTCAACACAGGTGATTACAATGACGGCCGTACTTATTAGCAGGGGGCGTGACGGTATCTAATAAGGGGCAAACTTAGAATGTCAATACACAACATATATGGTACTCACCATTGCATCCTGTATGATAAAATGGGTTGGAGAGGCAAAATAAACATTGGTATGCTGGATTGGAACTATGGATCCTATCCAACACTTTCAAATGATTGGCTTATGCTTAAAGTCCCCAGAGCACAGTCTAATCTTGGAAACTCAGGTTTTGTTTTAACCTCTTAACAATCGCCCCTAAAAGTGGCCATTTTAGTTTTTGTTTTTGAGGACTGCATACTTCTTTTGCAAACCAAAATACTATACTTTATACTTATAGCACATGCATGAGCCTGATCTCTTTTGAAAGAGGACACTCTGACGTTTCTGATACAATAAAGGGAATTCATTTTTAGTGCTAATGAAATATAGTAACATAGGTCTGAACTTGAGTTGTAGAAAAACTTGTTACTCACGTTTTTCTGTAGTAGGTAGTAGTCCAGAAGTACTATAGTATTTCCCAGAAAATTGGTATGGCTGAAAAGACATGCTGGGTCCACAGCCTGAAGTCTTGTGTAGTACATGTCCAAATTTCATAAAAATACTTTCATAAATGAGTGATTAGAAGCGGTTTTGGTAAAAGGTGAGAGAGCTCAGAAAACGAGAGAATTCTCTTCCTGTTTTGGCTCGTGACTTTTCACCTACAGTAGATCCCTGATTCGCTCATTCCCACATGGGGTACAATTGGAAAACCATACTCATTGTTTACAACCCTGTCCAATAATTTTTGAGATCGCCAAATGATTGACAGAGGTAGAGGCTCGAGAGTCTGGAGTTGTATTTTATTTAAAAAAAATGTTTTGCTGTGTAGGGGAGAATGGGGATAGTTGTCACACTTTTTACTCTAGTGTGAATTGCTCATCATCAAAACATCTTTCAATAGTCATTCTTACATTAAATTGAAGCTTAAGATGTTGGCTTGAAATGTGTATCCCTCTCATTTTCCAACGTATTGTAACAAAGAGTTAATCACCTATCAAATTCACACACTGACAACCAACCCCAAAGAAAATGTGACGACCAACCCCAACTGGAATGTCTTGATAGCATCAAGGCTAACAGCCATCTAACAACTAGTTAGCTAACTAACAACAATCTAAACTATAGCTATCCCTTCACACTTTTTAAGGGTTATAATTGTTTCATTATAAACCAATTGTGTAAAAGCCTAGAAGAAAAATACTGAGGAGCGGAATATTTACAAATGGACATGAAAAACACAAAAAGTCCTCTCACCTCAAGTTCAGCTGTTTCACTCCAAAGATGACAATGTAGGTGAACTCTGACCCCAATTCTGGACATTTAAATACCAAAATATGGGAGACAAGACCCTCTGGTGGTGAAGTATAATGAATGTGACACTTCAGCGCACGCCTCACATATCGGCATGTAACTCGAGAACCGCTGAAGAACCGTTGAACGGATTTTGTCACCTGAAACGGTTATCGACAGGCAACAAATAGGGCTTTAATTCCATATATATATTGTATAAAAAAATATGCACACCCGAGCCACTAGAGGTTGCCAAAGTGCCGGTGGGAAAATTGTCCTCAAGAGGGCCCACATGTGGGCCGTTGCATGCTAAGAGTTTTTTTTAAAAACAAATACAATTTATTCTATACTAATGTATGGATAATTTAAAACCATGATCATTAACCTCCCTGCATCAATATGTAACTTTTTATTTATCTGTGTTTTATCCTATTTATTCAATGCGTAACTGATTTTCTTTCCTTATAGATGGTTTCACTGGAATTATGTTGCTAGGGTACAAACTGTTCCCTAGCAACATAATTCCAGTGAAACCATCAAATGTATTTCCTGCCGTTTATTGCATTTACACACATTGCAACAGGACATGAACTTGGGTCCTTTTGGAATGTTATTGTTGTCACTTTGAAGCCGTCCATATTCATCTGTGTTTTGACTATTTATTTTAACTTGCTTGTACAATTGCATTGCGCATGCAACATATGTGTAGAAGTATACCTTGCCAAGTAAACCTTTTTTGCATATATTCAGTACCAGGAATCTGTGTCAACTGCATTTTACTCATCCTAAGTATTCAGGAGCAGTGGGCGTCCATAAACCAGCACCCATGGACCAAGTCCAGTTCTAATGGCAGTTCAAGGTCAATTGCAGGAGTATATAGCATGTCTTTTACTCTGAGGAAACCCCTGCGAACACAGGGAGAACATGCAAACTCGAAACAACAAGCAACAAACACAGAAAGCAACCTCCCAGTTGCTTCAACCCCAGGACCTTCTGACCTGATGCAAAGTGCTAACCACTGCGCCACTGTGTTTTTTTGTGTTGTAAGGAGTAAACAGATAAGATTCATAGCCAAGAAGATTCACAAAGAATGACAAATTGAAAAATAACGTCATGCCACTGGGACCATATCAAATAAATCATGATAATCTTGTACTTTGTCTTTGATGCTGTTCAAATGAAGATGCATTGATCCCCGGTGGCCAACTCTGGCAAGATAGTCAGATCGCTCTCTTCCACTGTGCAACAATAAGGCTCTGGCGCACTGGGAGCCTTCAGCCTGCAGACTGCAAGCCTTTCAGCGTGGATACTGCAAGTCTGCAAGTCACACCGCAATGCAGGGGGAAAGCCACTGTTTGTAGTTGATAGATATACAGTAAACAAGAATTTTGCAATATTTGTGTGTGACATAGAGGAATCCCGTCAAAAGGCCTTTAGCGTCATATTGACTCCAATAACATGGTGTATTGATACTCTGTAGGAGTGAAATGTGCTTTACTCGCTGTCTCACATGTTTGCCTCATGAACCGGCCGAGTGTTCTCCGGCAGTGAGCGGCGGCTGGCCCCTGCACAACGTTAGCCCTATTTCCCCGGGCAGGAATACAGGTCCACTGTAACAGCATGTGTTGACCCCGGTCTCGCTCCCACCATACGTCCCCCCTGATGGACAGTGTTGCTCTCCTGCAGGTGTGCATTGGCTTCATAAAGAAGAGTCTGTGAGCGCCATGTTTGTCCTCTGCCCCGTTTCATCATTAAGGCCTCGGGATGAGAAAATAAGCACTGGGTGGAGGGCGGGGGGGGGGGTGGTGGCTCTTCTAGGTTTACACATTTATGAAGCACCTTTTATGGCCAAAGGGGGCAGGGGGCTCGCCACTTCCCGTCGAAACACACAGCTGTCTGTTTGAGACGGAGCACTCACAGTCTGCCCACCCTGACTCACTGCCGTATCCCTACACTCCTCCTGTAGTCCCTTATACACACATACCCCTAACTCCCCTCTCTCTCTCTCTCTCTCTCTCTCTCTCTCTTTCTGTCTCACACACTTTACCATCAGCTCCATAACCCCTTGACTCTCTCTCTCTCTCTCTCTCTCTCTCTCTCTCTCTCTCTCTCTCTCTCTCTCTCTCTCTCTCTCTCTCTCTCTTTCTCTCTCTCCCAATCCCCCAGCTCCCCTTTCGCCCTTGCCTGGAATGTTTATCCACAGGGCTCGGTGCAGAGAGAAAATAAACCGCCGTCCTCAAGCGCCCAGCACCCATTTCCCTACACGGCTCCGTTTAAGTGGGAATCATGCGAGTGGGGGCGCGTGGGGGTGGGGGGGGAGCGCTGTGCGCCCTATTATGCTATTTTAAACTGAAATGGCATGGAAATGTTTACCTGCATGTCCAGTCTCTCATAGTTTTCCCTGGGTGTTGCTGTTCCTTTTCTCTGACCCGCAGAATGGTGCCTTTGTGAGGAAGGGCTCTGTGTTCTCTGTCCCTGGGCCCCGGAGCTGCTCTTTCAGCGACATACTTCAGCATAACTGGGCAGTTATGAAGCCATTTTTACTGCAGGTTTTTTTTTTATTATTGTGCAAAAGTGCGCCCGTCGCTCATGTGATTTCCTGTAATTGACGAAGAGGAAGTGTAGATCTACTGCCTTTACCTGCGCGGCCTGCTCCTGTAAATTTGCTTTGGCAGGGAGTTTCTTTTTCTGGCGAGCCTGCTTTCATCTGTTACATGATAGAATGACAGACGAAGGGAAGCTAAAGTGCATTCAGTGACGGAAAAAATATGAATCACTGCCAAACGCGATTTCACTAGCGTATCCATTGATTCAAAAAGTCACAGATGTTTCCAGGGGTTTTACTGGCTGTTCCGCTCTCTGTGGTTCACTTTGGATACATTTCTCACCTCTGTTCTTCATCCAGCACTCAGAAGGGAAAAAGAATCGGCCTGCTGCCATTATACATAAAAAATAAAGAACTCTAAGTAATTCACAATGTCTCCGTTTTTGCTTCCATCATCTCACCCACTATCAAAAAGAGAGAGGGAACTCTTTATTTCTGCTTTTCTTTTTGTTCAAGCAGATGCCATTATCTATCTATAGAGACTCTGTCGGTGGGGGTTTGGTGGCTTACCTCCCTAGTGTGGAAAACACTTTTACAAGTGGCAGTGGCTTGTGTCTCTTCTCTACTCTCCAATCAAAATAGGAAAGATCGAGCGCAATAAGATATTCAGCCACCGTGTTTCCTGCCCACAAGAAGTCGACGGTTCCCTCAGGCTAACACTGTACCATTGAGAAAATGTTGGTTACTTTTGTACAACAAGAGGGGGAAACGTATACATACCAACGATTATATAGGTCCACTGTCATGGCACATTTCTTAGTCAGAGTAATTTCCTGGTAGGTTAAGCATTCTTGTAACCTGTTTACACTTTCCACTGTAAGATGGCTAGTCGTCTTCTGATGGATGTGAAAGGTCCCAGGGGAATCATCACGGGAGACATATTATGAGTGCGAATGATCTATGTGGGTGAACACCTTAATTCTTTATTCACCTGTTATTCAGACATATGCTAAGGTAACACATCAACAATATCTCAGCAGGCAGCTTTATCTACGGGCAGGTATTAACGTCTACTACTAGATGTGTAAAATGTCGTTAAAACTGACATTCCGGGACAGCCTTCGGAATAACTTTTAGTACTGTAGGTAACATTTATGTCTTGAATGGAGGATAGAGGATTGCCCTGTGATAAAACGGGAGAAGCTAGAGTATTGTTTATATTGTATTTTATTTTGTTTCAGATGTATGTCTTGTGAATTGTTTGTTGAATTGCAAAATAGAAAATTTGTAAAAACGAACATAACCAAGAACTGAGAAATGAAAAAAAATAAACATCATAGAGGAGAAAACACTGACATTCCACCCCATCTGAGTAGCATAGCACCTCTGGACCCCTGAGTTACAGAGTTACGTAACACACAGTCAAACAGACAGGGACCATCTTGGCAGGTGGGAATGTTTTGTGTGACTCGTTAAGGTTCGAGAACCTCCCCAGGATTGAGGCAGATGCCAGAGGCCTTGGGGCCAGGGAGTCTCTCCGGGGGCCCTCAAGGGGCACCACCGTGTCCCTCAGGCCAGAGCCCGCTAGGGTCAGTTTACTAGCCAGTGTACTGCAGACCCAGGGCCCATCAGATAAAGTGTCCCAGGACATTCCTGAGAAGTTGCCACTCCTGCAGGGCTGGCGTAGGGATTCATCCGGAACGCCGGCGGGAAATGGCTCCTTTGGAATGCTGCGATTTGAAGAGCATCGACTCCAGGATCAGGCTTAACTTTTGGGGGTAGATCTGAATTCTTAAGTCTGGCAAGTCTCACTCTCCAGACACAGGAAGGAGTTCAGTTTCGATGTCTTATGAGATCTTAATTTTACTCTGCATAAAATGTCAAACAATTATCACATATTAAAACACACTTTACGATCTTTCCAGAAGCAGAAATGTAAGCCCTGGATGTGTTCTGCTTCATTTGAACTTGTATAAACATATAGAAACTCTGGATGGTGAGCCGTTTCCATACGTCTAAATCACAACAATCCCTTTATTTCTCCAATGCCATTACAGAGAAACCCAGTGAACCAGTGTTTATTTTAATGGACGTCTTCCACATCAGGTTGAAAACATTGATTCACAAAGTAGCAACTGGGTCTTCTGAAACAGCCCATCCCTCCCTAAAATGTACTACATAGACTACCTTTTTGTTTTTGGTTCTGATATTCCTGCTACACGCTTCTATGGCCGTTCCTCAGTGGTTCTTGCTGCCAGTCTGGATCAGTAGGTTCATGATCCTTGCGGTTTCTGTACGTCTGTATAAAAGTATTGTTGTGTCCTACTGTTATACACAGTGTTTAAAGAATGCAGTTACTTATTTGCACCAATTGGTGTCACCGGAGGTGACCTGCCTAGACTGGCATGAAGAAGAAGCATGAATACAGGAAGGGAGGCTTGCATGCCATGATGTGTGATGCTATGCAGGAACTAAACAAAGAATAGTCAATTGAAATGGATCCACTCTCTCCAGTGTCACACCGCTTGCACTCTGGCCGTCCGGCGCTGCAGCTGGACCCTATTGCCCACCTCTGCTGTTCATAACGCTAGCCAAGTTAGCTGTACACACATACACAGTGGGCCGGCAGTTACTTTGGTGTAGGGGTGTAACAATGCATCGATCCTAAGGGGAAAATTCAACTGCATCGATTTGAAAATGTTAAAATCGATTATCGCAATTTGAATGTGTACACAGTGTTATGTTGTTATCATGTCCGTTACAGTCAACACAACGGCATACGCTACTGCATCAACGTTATGATTAACAAAGCAAGGCATTCGTTTTGTTGCATTAACGTTATATTACTATTGCTATCGCTAAATCTAGGTGTTCTAAAATATATTGCTATTGGTAAGACTAGAAGTTACATGTCTCGGGAAACTCTCGCATATCGCAATGGTGGCGTTTCAAGAAGTAAACAAGCCAAATGAGAGCTTCCGATTAGTCATTTGCTTTCTTTCTCATTTAACCAGTCACGTCACTCTACTGTGATTGGACCGTTGGCTTGAGTGCAATGTGGGACTTGTAGTTTTTTAACGATTCTCGCGGCGGAGGAAAAAAAAGACGAGAGCGGCTGTAATCTGTACTCGCACAGCGTGCGCGTAATTGATTTTTACGGTTCGCACACATATTTTTAGGGGCATATGCGAGAAATTTGGTCGCACTGTAGAGCCCTGCCTTGGTGGCTCTTGCACATGAGACACACCAAGGAGTGGTGCGAACAAAGCAACGCCTGAGAGAGTACTACTGGTGGCCAAAGATGGATGACCTGGTCCACTCTACAATTCAGTCATGTCAGCCATGCCAGTCCAATGACAAGACTGCAAAGCCACGCCCTGCTCCACTACAACCAGTTACATTCCCGGACAGGCCATGGCAAAAGCTTGCAATGGACATTGTCTGTCCTTTTGAAACAGCTACATGGGACTGTCGATATGCCATCACTCTGATTGACTACTACAGCAAGTGGCCAGAGGTCGCTTTCACTGCAAATATCACTACAAAGGATGTTACATCCTTCCTCTCCTCCGTCTTCAGTAAACAAGGAAACCCGGAATCCATTGTGACAGACAATGGAAAACAGTTTACTTCAGCTGACTTTGCTGCTTTCCTAGCTGAACGGGATGTTGTACACCACAGAGTCTCTGTGTACTACCCTGCTGCAAATGGCGCCATAGAGCGTTTCAATCGTGTCCTGAAAGAGACTGTGCAGATGGCTATCATACAGTCTGTACCATGGAAACCTGCCATTACTGCTTTCCTGATGGCTTACCGTGCCACACCGCATGCAGCTACAGGTGTGTCTCCCTATCAACTACTGTATGGCCGGAAGATGCGCACAAAGTTGACTGTCCTGCCGCCCTCTCATACTGACCCTGTCTCGGATGAACAGGTACGAGAGAAAGTCACACGCCATCAACACAAGATGAAGACTTATACTGATGGAAAACTAGGCGCATGCACTCCACCTTTTCAAGAAGGGGATAGTGTACGGGTGAAAACACCTCTCCAGGTGCCCAAAGCTCACCCAAAGTTTGGTGCTCCTCTGAGAGTCACTAAGAAGGTCGGCCAAAGCACATACTTGCTGGAAGATGGCAGAAGATGGAACGCCTCTCACCTAGCTCTTGATCGCTGTGCAGCCGTAAAGCCACAGGACATTCCTGCTTCACCTGACCTTGCCTCTCCATCCTATCCAAAGAAACCACGAGTCAGAAAGAAGCCTAACTGGATGCAAGAATATGTGACTGATTAGATATTGGTCTTCCGAATGTAGCTTGTCAACATATCTCTTGTTTTGTTGTATTTTCAAAGGTATGCAATGTAGTGTTAAAAAAAAAAGAAGAAGAAGAAAAATCCTACAGTTGTATCCTATTTCAGATCTGTGAAACAGAGTATTTTGTTCATGTTCATGTTCACCTTTCTTATATGTTCTGGTTTACTAACCTTTATTCATACAGTACTGAGTACAGTTAAGGAAAATGGTTATGCCTGAATGCAGGTTCTGAGATAATTTTATTTAGCCTCAGAGGAAATGTTTTTTTCTACAAAGAGAGGAAATGTTGTGTCCTACTGTTATACACAGTGTTTAAAGAATGCAGTTACTTATTTGCACCACTTGGTGTCACCTGCCTAGACAGGCATGAAGAAGAAGCATGAATACAGGAAGGGAGGCTTGCATGCCATGATGTGTGATGCTATGCAGGAACTAAACAAAGAATAGTCCATTTAAATGGATCCACTCTCTCCAGTGTCTTATTCATTGCCATCCACCTCTACAAATATCTTTGTGATAGAAGGATGCATGGAATAGACTGATACTGTGCTGAAGCTTACTGGCGGTCTGGGAGCTCCATCTAAGGCTACAGTATGTAGCTCCCAGTAACGCCATCTCTCAACTCTCTGACTGCTCCCTCTTCCTTTCTGTCTATCTGGCTGTTTATCTGTCTTGTCTTGTCTTGTCTTGTCTTGTCTTGTCTTGTCTTGTCTTGTCGTGTCTTGTCTTGTCTTGTCTTGTCTTGTCTTGTCCTGTCTGTCTGTCTGTCTGTCTGTCTGTCTGTCTGTCTGTCTGTCTGTCTGTCTGTCTGTCTGTCTGTCTGTCTGTCTGTCTGTCTGTCTGTCTGTCTGTCTCTGTATCTGTCTCTGTGTCTGTCTGGCTGGCCAGACTGATGCCGGTCGTCTGTCTTTCTGTCTCTCTGAGTGACTGACCGTTTGTCTCTCCCGCTCTCTCTGCCCCTCATCCTAACTCTCTCTCTCTCTCTCTCTCTCTCTCTCTCTCTCTCTGTCTTTCTCTCTCTCTCTGTGCTGATGGCTCAAAAGCACCATCTCATGACCCCAACGTGTGCCAGTCATCTGAGAGCCTCTCCACGAAACCAAAAGCCATATAAGAGCTCTCAGGTTGTCAGGCCGTCCCGTGAAAACACAGGAGCTAGTTGTCTAAACAGATCTTGATAATTTATGTTGGGCTTGTGGGTCAACCCCAGACAATGGTTTTGGCTTCCATGCGGCAAAGTCTGTGGTTGAGTCCAGTTACTGTGGTCTGCGTCGGAAATTAGCTTAAACTTATTTGTTTTCAGATCGCATATCCTGCCTCTTTTCTCAGACGGTCGTTAGGGAACTTCCGCTCATTCCTGTGTGACAGGGAGGCAGTAATGGAACAGGCTATTGAACATTCTCTGGCAGAGAAGAGCAGATCAGAATGGCGTGTGTGTGTGTGTGTGTCTGTGTGTGTGTGTGTGTGTGTCTGTGTGTGTGTGTGTGTGTGTGTGTGTGTGTGTGTGTGTGTGTGTGTGTGTGTGTGTGTGTGTGTCTGTGTGCGTGGGTATAATTTCTGTCTATCTCCTCTCCCTCTCCAGAGCTAACAGTGAATCTTACTCATTTTCATCATTCCTTTGTCCACTCTGGGTCCGGAATGCAACTCCCAGAAGCAGTGTTGAAATTTTTGATGGATTAGGCTGGGAGACAAAGATGTGTGCGTGTGTGTGTGTGTGTGTGTGTGTGTGTGTGTGTGTGTGTGTGTGTGTGTGTGTGTGTGTGTGTGTGTGTGTGTGTGTGTGTGTGTGTGTGTGTGTGTGTGTGTGTGTGTGTGTGTGTGTGTGTGTGTGTGTGTGTGTGTGTGTGTGTGTGTGTGCGCGCGCACAATAATTTATTTAAGTCAAGTCAAGTCATTTATTTATAGAGCACATTTAAAAGCTCGAGAGCCAACCAAAGTGAGCATAAAAGCATAAAATCAATGTCCTATAAAATACACAAATACAAAAAGGCACAACAGGACAGGACAGTACATTAAAAAAAATAGGACAAGCGGATAGGGGAGCACAAAGTACAGTATAGCACACCAGGGACAGAGGAGCACAGGAAGAGATACAAGAGGGAGGGGGCAGGATAAAATTGCATGGGAGTGTGTGGGTTAGGGTGTGGGAGAATCAGGATTAATCGAAGGCTAGGGAATAAAAGTGGGTTTTTAAACGGGCCTTAAATGTCTCCAGCGTAGGGACAGATCGAATCTCCAGGGGAAGCTGGTTCCATAGTTTGGGGGCTACAGCCTTGAAGGAGCGATCGCCTCTCTTTTTTAGTCTGGTGCGGGGGGGGGGGGGGGGGGGGGGGTCCAGTTGAGCCTGGTTGGAGGATCTTAGTGACCTGGGTGCTGCATAGGGGGTGATGAGCTCGGTGATGTATAGGGGTGCTGCACCGATAGTGCCTTGAAGGTGAGGAGGAGGATTTTGAAATCTATTCTAAGTGGGACTGGGAGCCAGTGTAGGTGTGTGTGTGTGTGTGTGTGTGGTGTGTGTGTGTGTGTGTGTGTGTGTGTGTGTGTGTGTGTGTGTGTGTGTGTGTGTGTGTGCGCGTGCGCGTGTGTGTGCTATAGAATCCAAACTCCTAAGGATCTCCATGGTGATATGATGATACAACTACCTCCATTGTTGCTAAGAAACTAATTCCTGAAAGGACCACATGCCATAGCATGGTGTAACAACATATCAGAAGGCAGCTATGTAGCGTTCCTGTTCCTCCTTCAGAACCAGAACGCTAAAAATCTACAGTATGCATCCTATTTATCCAAGTAGGCATTAACTTGTCGTTTTTTTTATTACCCTGGACCCCACCTGTCAGGAATCTCCTAATGCCGCATGAAAGTCTTTCTGAAAACCTGTCCGAGGTGATTTATTTCTTCTGCTCTCCTACATGAAAGGTTTCAAAATCTTTCGTTCTTTGTGTGTAAAGATCAACATACAGTTATTTTTTTACGTGTTAGTGGTAATGTTTCATGTTAAAATCAGAGAGGTTTCAGATGCTTGTATTTATATCAGAACACACATTAACTCAATGGACGCCATACCCGAATAAAGTCGGCTTAACTCGCCAACGCTTGAGCGCCAAACGCGAGAACAGTCGGGTTTTCATCGTTATTTCTTTTATTCTATTTCCATTCATTATCCATCCAGGGAGCCTGGTGTTATCACAGGGAATGAGTCTGAGATCGCAAAAGTGCAATACCGCCTGCATCCTACCAGGCGGCAGTATCGAGCACCCTTTGAAACGATAGGTTATTTTTATAACATAGTTATATGAGTACTGGCTGAGCGTCTCGCTCTTCGCCATTGAGATATACCTCATCTCCAGTACTGTACTTCATTAACGAAACAAAGCACCCATGCATTCGACCAGGCCCCGCCCCGGCGTACCCCTATAAGGCGCCAGGCATGGTCACACTCGCCCTTCCTCTGGAAAAGTTTTCCATCAAGAAAAAAAAAACCCAAGGGACCTCAGGGCGCGCTAAGAGCGAGACGCTCAGCCAGTACTCATATAACTAGGTTATAAAAATAACCTATCGTTATATACTCATACTGGCCAATCGTGTCTCGCTCTTCGCCATTGAGATATGGGGCAGAGCAGACACGTGGCCCGACAAATGTACCCCCTGAGGACCCGCAAGCCCTACCACCAGGGGGGAAGGGAGTCCCATCACCCCCCCCCTTCCTAGTGAAGAGGGGGCGGCAGTCAACTTCACCCAAGTGCGAAAAAGAGGGAACTAGAGACCCCAAAAACGCACAGCACAGGCGGGACCACGTGTGACACAGCACCTCATGGCACACACCCACACATCCCTGCTAACCCACCGAAGGGCGGGACGCAGGGGAGGTCCCGGACCTCAGAAACACCTGGGAAACAGAACCCCCAGTCATGTCCATGAGATAAAACCTAACGAAGGGACCCGGGGAGGACCAGGAGGCCACAGCACAGATGTCCTCCACCGAGGCCCCCCCTAACAAGGCGGCAGAGGCCGCCACCCCACGAGTGGAGTGCGCCCTGACACCCCCAGGGGGGGCCAGCCCAGCCAATGTGTAGCAAAGGGCAATGCCCTCGCACAACCAATGTGACAGGCGCTGTTTCGACAGTGCCTTACCAGCGCGAGAACCACCGTAGCAAACAAAGAGCTGATCGGTAGCCCTGAGGTCCTGAGTCCGGCTGAGGTAAAACCCCAAAGCCCGGACCAGACACGACAGGTGAAGGCATACCTCTAACTCACCAGCGTGAGGAGGCGGATGAAACGCCTGAACCACAATATCCCTGGAGCGAAAAGAACTCCGGATATTTTTTGGCACGAAGACTGGATTAGGCCTCAGAGTCGCACCGTTATTGACACGAATAGACAAGCACAAAGAATAGAGAGCACAAAGCTCACCCACGCGCTTAGTGGCGGTGATGGCCAACAGGAACGCAGTCTTGAAAGACAGCTGTTCCAAAGACGCCTGCTCAAGAGGCTCAAACGGGTCTCGGACAACCGGCCGAGGACTAGTTGGAGGTCCCAACTCGGAGATAGAGAACGTTCCACTGGCTTAAGGCGCCGAGCGCCAAGCAGGAAACGTTTCACAAGTGGGTGGCTGAACAATGTAACGCCCTCAAACCCCACATGACAAGAGGATATAGCTGCGGCATATACCCTCACGGTCGAGGCCGACAGTATATCAAAAATAGACTGAAGGAAGGAAAGGACAGCGTCCAGGGGGCAGGACACCGGATCCCAGCCCCCCTCCTTACACCACTCTTGGAAAATATGCCACCTACCCGCATAAACCGCGATAGTGGAGGGAGCATGCACGTTCCGGATGGTGTCGACCACAGAAGGGTCCATCCTCCCCAGACTCACCCCTTCACCAGCCAAAGCATCAGAGGCTGGCCCAGCACAGGGAACTGCCACAGAGCCCCGTGCGCCTGAAAGAGGGCCCACGATGACCAAGGAACAGGCCACGGCGGGGCTACCAAGAGCTGGAGCAGGACCGGGAACCACACAGCCGTACCCCGGTCCGGCGCGACCAGGATCAAGGTCCTGCGCTCCCAACGTACCCGCTCCAACAACTGACTTATCAGATGTATGGGGGGAAAAGCGTACAGAATCCCAGGCGGCCATGGATACATTGAGAAGGCATCCACCCCCAAGGGAGGATTGTCCTCCCGGCTGATCGAGAACCACAAGGGGCACAGGTGAGACTGTCTGCTCGCAAACAGATCCACCAAAGCTTTCCCGAAGCGGACCCAGACCAGTCCAACTATGCCTGGATGTAGACCCCACTCGTCGCGACGAGGACCGCCCCTCGACATCGCATCTGCGCCCACATTCTCCCTGCCAGGGATGTGGAGTGCCGTCAGGCTGCGCAGATTGCGAGACGCCCATATACAAAGCTCGAACGCCGCCCGGTGCAGATGGATGGAGCGTACTCCACCCTGTCTGTTGATATACACCGCCGCCGTCGTGCTGTCCGTCCTGACCACCACATGCTCGCCTCTCAACAAGGGGCCGAGCCGTTCGAGAACCAGGAGGACCGCCTTCAATTCCAACACATTGATGTGCGTAGCAGACCGGGCAGCCTGAACCGTCCAGCTGCCCCCCACTGCGTCGTTCCGACATGTCCCCCCCCCATCCCGTGAGGGGACCCCGCTGGTGAGGGCACCAGGCCTCCTCCAGTAGGCAAGATCCCCCCGTATCGACAAGGGAACCTTCAACCGTTTCCACTTGTCTCTCACCAGGTCTATTTTCATACTGGAAAACCACCTCTGTATCCTCCTCATGAAGAGGAGGCCAAGAGGGACCACAGAGTGAGCAGATGCCATCATACCGAGCAGGCGCATCACATGCAGCGCCGTAACCGTCCCGCCAGGACGGAGACCCCTGAGCGCGCCGAGGATAGACACTCGCCGCTGCTCCGAAAGGGTTGCCCTCATGGACCTTGAGCTTAGAACCAAACCCAAGTACTCCACCTGTTGACTGGGAAGAGGCGTACTCTTCTTCCAGTTCACAGCAAAACCCAGCTTGGTGAGGAATTCCACCACCAGCCTGGTATGAGACCTGGCGACCTCCTCCGACCGGCTGAGGAGCAGAATGTCGTCGAGATAGAAAATAATTCGTATCCCCTGATGATGTAAAGGCTCCAGCGCGGTCTCTACGCACTTGGTGAATGTGCGGGGGGCCAGAGAGTAGCCGAACGGCAATCTCTGGTATTCGTATGCCACGCCCTGAAACAGGAACCGCAGGAACTTCCTGTCAGGAGGGTAAATCGGGATGTGAAAATACGCATCCTTCAGGTCTATGGAGGTGAACCAGTCTCCCACCCTGACAGCGTTTAACAGGTGTTTGACGGTCAACATTCTGAACCATCTCGCCACAATCAGACGATTGAACGCGGACAGATCCAGTATAGGTCTGACACCTCCCGTCTTTTTGGGCACCAGAAAATACCGGGAGTAGACGCCCGACATCGCGTCCTCCCGTGGGACCACGACTACGGCTTGCTTCGCCAACAGAGATTGGATCTCGTCGGCCAGAGCTGTCACTGCTGCCGACCCTGACAACAGGGTCTGCACCAAACCTGAAAACGGAAGGTGGGGTTGTGCGAATTGCAAGACAAGCCCCCGCCTCAACGTTCTCTCCATCCACTTCGACATATGGCACTGCTGTAGCCATATGTGATGATAATCCCAAAGCGCACCCGCCGCCATTTGGCGCTGGCCAGCAAGGAACTGTAGATAGGCGGCCCGGTCCCACCCGCTGTGCGTAGCCAACTCTGGACCCGCTAACCGTGCGGGCAGGGCGTTTCGTGGAGTCGGGACAATGGTCCCTGATACAACCCACGAGGCAATCGCACCCAAGGGGGGACACCGACAGAAAGGGCCGGTTTGATACGGGAGAAGCTGACATCATACCAGGTGACAAGAGCTCCCCCACTGAACACCCCTCCAGCATGGACCGCTGAGGGGCTGTTCTGCAGCTGGACATGCAAGGTGTGAGGACCCCATGGGTTCCTACACACCGTAGCCCTGCAGTGATATTACTACCACCCAAATCACGCGCGCCTGCCAGACCACTCCCGGGCTCTCCGGAGTGGGAGGCACTAACGTGATACCCGGCCTGGCGAAGGCGAGGTCGGGGAAAGCCGCGCTGAGCATTCTTTCGAAGAGGCCTCGAGTCCCCCGGCTGACAACCTTTGAAGGTGACAGACGTAACACCAGGCTCACCAATCGCAGACGCAGAACGCGTGGCGAGGGAGCCACGTGACAGCACAACATTCTCACGGACAGACCCAGGCTCAGCCATCAACTGGGTGTCAGCCCCTGTCCCCATGAGAAGACCCGTGGCCCGCAGCCAAAGGAAACAAATCAGAGCCCCTTTTCCGCTGGTGTTGGGGGAGGGAGTGATCGGAGAGCGGGCTGCACACAGCAGGACGGCGACGGCGACGGCTTCATCCCATGTAGCCGATCCCTCGGCCACCAAGGCTGTCGGCCTTGTGGACACCTGTTGACGTAGAGCCCAGGGTACCTCAGGCGGGGGAAACATGGCCGCTGGTCGAGGGCCTCGCCATAGTCGCTGACGAGGCCGTGCTCTCACCTCTGGCTGCATGGCGTGAGGCGGTGTGGGGCCCAGATCAAATACCGCCTGCATTTCCGCAAAAAAGTCCTTCCGCGGAAAGAGGAGCCTTAAGGAGAAGAAACCTTTCCTCCTCCCCAAGGGAAGACTGCTCCAACCAGAGATGCCTATTAATAAGTGTTGATAGCATCCTGATCCTCCCTGCGGTTATAGCTTGCAACTGATTCAAGATTTCTATAACCCCAAAAACATGCACGATGTTTTCAGCGTCGGCTGGCCCTGTAGCCCCACTACCCGACGTCAATGTGGACAGAAAAACAATCAGCTGAGCCACGACACTGGCCGCAGCTAAATTCCATCCTATGGCAGTATAAACATCATCAGTCCATACTGCCACCTGCCGGGCCGACTTGCTCTCAAGCGTTGGCTTCCGGGTGGGACACCGTTCAACCCTGCCAGGGCAAAGGATCGATGCTACCTGGCTCTCAAGCCAAGGCACACCAGCCTTGCGCCCCGTCGTCAGCCCATTCACCCGTAAAAAGGGTAAATAGGTCCCAGCAAAAAAACCCACATTAGCTACCGACTGACCTTCATCAATGAACCGGTTAAGAGGAGGGAAAAGCGGTGACATCGAACAGCGGGGAACAGTAGAACAGTGACCCAGCATTACAGCATTAGCATTAGCAGCGCGCTCCAGGATAGCTGGGAAAACGTCCAACTCAGAGTAACGTTTACCCAGATATCCTGCCCCTTGCGCCAATACACAACTCGTTGTCTCAAAGGACAACCAGCAGTATTACTAACACCAGCAGCAATGCCTGATGGCACAGAGCCTACCTGAGCACGAGTTAGCCCGATAGCTAAACCTCACGCGACGTCCCTCGAACTGCTGTCAAAAGACGAGGAAACCCCAGGACAGACCCGACGTGCCGTCGGAACATGCCGAGAAGATTCCAGGGGCTGGCAAATCTCCGGCAAAAACCCAACATTGTTCAATTTCTCTCTGCATTTCATCACACTAGTTACATGGGATGCAAAGCACATCCATGATGGAAAACAAAAGAAGAGGAAGGGCGAGTGTGACCATGCCTGGCGCCTTATAGGGGTACGCCGGGGCGGGGCCTGGTCGAATGCATGGGTGCTTTGTTTCGTTAATGAAGTACAGTAGGTACTGGAGATGAGGTATATCTCAATGGCGAAGAGTGAGACGCGATTGGCCAGTACGAGTATATAACATTGTGCGTCGATCTAAAGTGTCTGGTCTGATTTTTCCAATCAGCTTGAGGAGCGTCAAATGCTCTAGATGGAGTATGTGTGGCAGATTATGTTGGCAACACGATCAGATAATTGGAATATTCTTTTTGGGGCACATCCTAGTCAAGGTAAGGGCTATATGATATCAATCTTGCGTTGATCAAAGCATGCCTTCATTGCGATCCGAGCGTATGTGTGTAACGCTAGTCCATAATGTATTCCGTTGGTGACGATCAAAGCATCAAAAAAACTACCCCCACCCTTTCATGCATTCATGATGGAACATAACACCTATCATATGCATTTGATTTTTTTATTGTAGCGTGTGGGGCTATTATACATTATACACGTTGGGGGCTATTACCAGCCTCCCATGAATTACCCTAGACCGCTCTAAAACCATACTTATATTCACCACGGTATCAAACGGGAATGTATGGATGAAAGAATTTGTTCTTTTTCACATATTGAATGATAGATACTCGATGTCAAATGGGCCATAGTTTTGTATTCATAGCTATAATATATAATATAGTTATAGCCCTGCAAACACCACCACGTATTCCTTTACTTTAGAATGCTGGACTTTTAACCACACATTAGACATATCCCTCTGGCGCTGATCGAGTTAAGCCCCAGCTCCTATCACCAAAACATTTTGCTACGAGATTTGAAGCTTATGATCAGAGAATCTCTCTCCACACATGAACTTTACTGAAAGGAATGCCTGTTATAGCTGCAGATGCTTTGTCTAAATGGAAATAGAAATCTACCCAATGCACTTATAGTCTATTCGAAACTATATTTAAATGGTGCAACTTTAGCACTATATGAACTTGCTTGGTTATCTTTTGTATTTTATTTTTTTATTATTTTTTAAACAAACACATAAACAAACATGACAACACACGATAAGATATACAAGCATTATTTGTCAGTGCACATCCAATGAAATGAAATCACATTTTATTTAATTGTCTTATATAGGATATACCCTTAATACCTGTTATCTAAAAACCTACACACATATGCTCCAGCTCGTACCCCCCCCTTCCGGACCCCCCATTGGATAATCCATCCATTTTCCCTCGCTCCTAACCAGACATTACCATTATATGCTAGCTTTTATTTTCTCCACCACTTCTAACCACAGTGTCATTTTGGATTCATTGAGACCCAAAATTCTTGCTGTAGATATTTCTTGATAGATCACATCGAGATATGTAATAATCCAGACCTTTCGGCACATTTTTTCCGGTTGGAACCATCGTGATGCTATCAGCTTTTTAGCCACTGTGATACCCGATAAAACCAATCTCTTTAGCTGTGGATGTACTGCCCACTCAAAAACATCATTCAGCAGTAGTACAGAGGGGTGTACAGGTATATTCCAAGTTAAGAGGTTTGATAGTTGCTGGGTCACCTCTTTCCAGAACTTGCTTGGTTATCTTGAATGGTCGCTAATGTGTACAAGTGGATGATGATCTACTGATCTACCTCAAGCATTTTTGTTGCAATGTAGGAAGCCCGTTTTGCCCTCTACATATACCCCTCTGTAACCTCCTTTTACTCCTCAGATCCTCCTTCCCCTCTTCCTGTGGGGCGTCAGCTGGCGGATGTCAGGCCCAGTTTTCGTCAGCGCCTCCTGAAGCCAAGCCAAGCAGATCCCTGCTGCTGACACTTGCGGGAGTCAGTCAGTGGATGAGGGATGACAGTCTAATGTGTTGCCTTGATAGAGCTGTTGAGACAAAGTCTGCAGGCCGCCTGATTCCTTGGTATTCGCTCCCTCCTGTTCTGTGCGAGACCGCGGGCACCGTGCCGTAGACTGTGCGGTTGATAAGAAGGTCAAATATCACACCGCTCCGGTGCTGCATGAGGAGAGACAGGTTATTCAGGCAAGTGATACTAAGAGGGAGACAACACATTAGTGCGTTGGTATGTCCTCATGAACCCTCTGAGAATTTAACTAGATGTTGACGAAAGCGCTGAGCCTGCTAAACTGAACCAGAGCCGTTTGGAGGCCGCATCATCATTCTTTTTTTCTTTTTCTTTTTGTTTATTTACACATTACACAATTACACAGTATAATCCACAATGAGATGTGAAGGAGAATTGCCCAAACACCCTCTAGGGCAGTGGTTCTCAAACTGTGGTACGCGTACCACTAGTGGTACTTGGTGGTACTGCTAGTGGTACTTGAAAACATTTCCAAAAAAGCACAAAAAAAACTTAGAAGCAGGCCAGGCCAGTGTTTCTGGTTGCGGCGGCGCGATAGTTAGATAACCTAAGTGGGGAACAACCAGGAGATCACTGTGACAGAGAGTAATGCAGTCTAAACAGTCATAAATCTTTAATTCAACTTCAACTTCAACTGATTTTTTGTAATGTCAGATAAAAAATGAAGTACTCCCACTTTTCTGAAAAGAGTTGGTGTTAAATCTGACATTACAAAAAATCCATCAAAATCTGTGTTGCTGCTAATCATTGACACATGCCTAGCCTGTAATAATCCCCCCCAGAAAAATTTACTTTGCATTTGATATATTGAAAATATTTAACTTTTGTTGTGTTTTTTTTAACAATAATTTGTGATGCCATCACACAAACTGGCATTTAAAGGGTAAACATTCAAAAATGTATTGAATATGTGTTTTCTTTTCTTTTTTACAATAATTTGTGATGCCCATCACAAACACTGGCATTTAAAGGGTAAAAATTCAAAAATTCCTGCACCAGAATGCAGGAAATTAAGTTTTTGTAACAAAATAATTGTGCGTGTGTGTGTGTGTGTGTGTGTGTGTGTGTGTGTGTGTGTGTGTGTGTGTGTGTGTGTGTGTGTGTGTGTGTATGTGTGTGTGTGTGTGTGTGTGTGTGTGTGTGTGTGTGTGTGTGTGTGTGTGTGTGTGTGTGTGTGTGTGTGTGTGTGTGTGTGTGTGAGAGAATGACGGACAATTGCTTGCTGTGTGAGAGAGAGAGAGAGAGAGAGAGAGAGAGAGAGAGAGAGAGATAGAGATAGAGAGAGAATTAAGTACATTTGCTGAGATACAGTTGTTCTTAATTTTCTCACTTGCTATGTGAGAATGTTAGTTATTATGTTCTCAATGCCCCTTGCATTGTACGAGTTGTGTGGAAGCGTTTGCTAGTTCTAGTGCTATCCCTTTGTACATTGTGGCTGTGTCTGACAAAAGTTAACAATAAATAATGGTATTAGGAATACATTTGCCTCCTGCGTGAACTGTTCATAGCTGAATAGACTGTATTTTAACGCCGGTCATATGGTGGTACTTGGAGAGCCAGCTACGTTCTCAGGTGGTACTTGGTGTAAAAAGGCTTGTATGTGGCATTCACCAAGAAGCAAAATTATACTAAGATTACACAATATGAAATCGATTTTTAATTAAAATTATTTTGGTAAGATGACTCATTGTTACTAAACAGGCATATGCAGAGTCGCATCTCTTTCCCTCAGGTTTCAGAGAGTCAAGTCTGTAGGAGGAAACACCACCATCACCCATGTTCTGAGCACTGGCGCTGGCACACTAGCTGAAACATTTGTGCATGATGTTTATTTTGCATTTAATTATGTACTGTATATATATATATATATATATATATATTGCATTTATATATATTTAACAAACAAAAAACTGAGAACATACATACTGAGAACATAATTGGTTTGGAAAATGTACTTCTTTTTTAAATGTACTTCTTTTTGAAAAGGGCAACGTGTCAAAGTGGCCAAGAAACGTTGTTCTACATCATTAACATCTGATGTCTACACACCTGTTGGCAGGGCTGGACTGGGAAAATTATTCAGGCTGGGAAATATAGTGGGAAATATAGCCCCAGTCAGCACCATATTTAAGCATTACATCACACGCAGGAGTGGTTTGTGACCAATAAACCATGCCTAGGGGTGGTTGTTAGGCCCGAGGCGCAGCCGAGGGTCGTTAGACCCCCCTAGGCATGGTTTATTGGTCACAAATCACGACTGCACGTGGTGTAAAGCTTTTATACAACTGCCAGATTCATCCAACCTTATTTCTATACAATAAACACACATTAATCGAAGATTTATTGAAAAAACCATCCGCCAGAAAAAGTAGTTCCCACAACTCCATGTGGAAGCAGCTTGAAGTGCATCCAACCAAACTAACACATCCAACTGTGTATTATTGGAATGATTGAGAGAAGTTGCCTCATGTGGAAGCAGCTTGAAGTGCATCCAACCAACTAACACATCCAACTGTGTATTATTGGAATGATTGATTGAAAATTTTATTACCAGATGCAGAATATAAAGTAGGTAAAACAAATTAAAACGTTTTCTTTGCCCTATAGGAAAAAAACGTTTTCTTCGCCCTATTTTTTTATTTATTTCTTTTAGCCTAAACTTAACCAGTTGGAAACCAGGGGTACAGTAATAAAATTAGCAATCAACCAATCAATCAATTCAATAGACCATGCTCACTTAAAACAGCGCTGCTTCTCTCTCAGTCTGACTCCCCCGCTGTTGCAGACAGGAGTGTGTGTGTGTGTGTGTGCGTGTGTGTGTGTGTGTGTGTGTGTGCGTGTGTGTGTATGTGTGTGTGTGTGTGTGTGTGTGTGTGTGTGTGTATGTGTGTGTGTGTGTTTGTGGGTACGCCAGCGTCGGACAGTGTGTGAGAGAGAACGCTGCAGTCAGTAGAAAGTAGGAAGGAAGAAATTTAAATCAATCAATTAATCTATCAATCAATCCGCGATTTTTCTTTTGTTCTAGATTGAGTCAAGACCCATCAATTACATCATCCAACATTGTTTAAAGGACTAACACATTCCCCTTGACAGAATCGCTTCATATTTAGTCGTTATGGTGCTTTCAACATAACCATTTGTTGTCCGCGATCTTGTTTTCTCCCGGAGTGAGCCGGGGAGGATTATGTGATTCGGTTGTGGGCGGGTCCTGAGCCCAGGACCGTGGATTGTTGCCAATAAAGACGTGTGAATGGCCAATCAGAATCGAGAAATTTGCATGCCGTTGTATAATCTCTATCACACCATCTTCTCTATCACACCATCTTCTCTATCACACCATCTTCTCTATCGCACCGCATTCTCTATCTCACCGTCTTCTCTATCGCACCATCTTCTCTATCACACCATCTTCTCTATCAGCTTCTTCCCCCAGGCCATCAGAGCCTTGAACACTGAACTCTCCACACACAAGCACACATGAGCACACACACAACACACACACTGTACACGCTCACACACTAGCAGCCACTTTAACATGAGCACACACACACTCATGCTGCACACGCTCACACTTATGGTCACTTTACAAAAGGAAAGGTCACTTTAAGAATAGTATAGTATAACTTGAGATTGTATAATATAGCATTGTATAGCAGTGTACATAAAGACCCAGTGCCTCATCCGTAGCTAACAGTGTATTGCACTACCACAGGACCTAGCATGTCCTACCATGCTCTGTAAATAACTCATGTACATATACCGATATGCCCTACTTTGATTACTTGTATTATTGCACAATGTCGTTCTATTGGATTTTTATTATATTATTAATTATTATATATTATTATTGTATTATGCACAATCGTTGCGGTCAAGACCCCCCGCATTTCATTGTATACTTGTATGCCGTGACAAATAAAACTCTTGACTCTTGACTTGACTTGCATCTTCTCTATCACACCATCTTCTTTATCTTACCGCATCTCTATCTCACCGTCTTCTCTATCGCACGTCTTCTCTATCGCACGTCTTCTCTATCGCACCATCTTCTCTATCGCACGTCTTCTCTATCGCACTGTCGCAACTACAAACACTGGTGTTTGTTTCTTTTGTGGGGGGGGGGGCATTCAAACCACTTAGCAGGCCAGGCCACAGGGAAACCTCTGCCTGTTGGGACAGTGTTTCGGTGGTGATTCCCTTTGAGAGCGATCTACAGTATTCATTTGGGGATGTGGGGAAACTAGTCATGCCTCACACAACCAATTATTTTGATGGGGGGAACTGAATTTTCTGCATGAATTCTAACGATTCTGAGTAATGTAATCTGAATACAGAGACCTTTCACACACAGTGCTAGGACTGAGGTGACCTCCTTGGACAGCGTTAAAAGCAGAAAGGAGAACACCTTTTTCATTCTCCCAGCACCCTTTTGGAAGCCCTACAGTAAAATATGAAAAAAAAGCTTTGCAGGGGGAACAGTGCCGAGTACTTTTCCACTTTTCAAGTTTGCCAGTGACGTCTGGCTCCCGGCGCATCAACGGCATCTTTGTACGCAAGCGGTGCAGTAGAAGTGGCCCTTTGATTTGCAGCGGCTCATGTAGGGTAGGTGTTCCAGAGCACATCACCGCTCAGTGGGCCAGTGTGCAGGAAGGACCTCACTAGCTGTCCATCAGGTCAAAGTGCCTGCGAACAAGTCAAGCCATTGTCAAAGGTAAGCAGCTTCTTACAGTGTGACACGCCAACGCCAGGCTTGGCCAGATTTTGGAGAGGGACAGAATAATCTTTTTAGGGGGGGGGGAGGGGGGATTGGCCTCGTATTAAGGAGTGTGTTTGAGCCAAGAGGGCCTTCGTTTTCCAAAAACAATATTAGATGAGAAGGTTAGGTCTGACATGCTGGTAGGCGTTGCTAGTATCCAGGGAGCACATTTTAATGCAATTGAAATTAACCATCAGTTGAATCATTTTGGGCTCTTTAGTTTCTGTCATCAGCTAAATTACACCAGATTTAGATAAAGTATTACATCATATATTCTGACTAAGCAGGCAACCTCTGGAATGATGTGATTTCTTAACCCCCTTATTAATCATCACTAAATGAGAGCCAGTAAACCCCAGGAGGGTTTGAGCACGTTGTTTAACATTTAAGTCAATGCTACTACAACCAAACTATTAACCACAGAAGCACAATCACATTTTGCAATAATTTGACAATTACCAAATCAGCAAATGGCATAATCATGGATGTTTTGTGTGTTGTGTTCCTGACATTTGAGATCACAATAAACTGTATTGTCTCACTTGCGTTATTTGGTTATTCCCATGAGCTCCAACACCCCATTTAGAGAGTGTTGTCATAGCAAAAAATAAAGGTGTGTGTGTGTGTGTGTGTGTGTGTGTGTGTGTGTGTGTGTGTGTGTGTGTGTGTGTGTGTGTGTGTGTGTGTGTGTGTGTGTGTGTGTGTGTGTGTGTGCGCGCATATGTCCTCATTAACAAATGTGTGTATAAGAGAGAAGGTGGAAAACAAGAGAGAGAGGGAGAGGGCAAGAGAGAGGGAGGGCAAGAGAGAGAGGGAGGGCGAGAGAGAGAGGGAGGGCAAGAGAGAGAGAGAGAGAGAGAGAGAGAGAGAGATGGAGGGCGAGAGAGAGAGAGTCATTTTGTGTGTGTTTCTATAAGCGGTTCCTGTTTGGTCCATTATTAGTCCTCTACACAGTGGTGCAGTGCTGGGCAACCGCGGTCAAACGGCGTTTGGGCTCCGAAGTGCGTGCATCCTATTATTATGCAAAGTCTAGGTGATAAGTGCCTAGACTTTGCATAATAATAGGATACCGTTTGGCCTCCGCCCATATTACGACTGCACCCCTGCCTCTACAGGTTGAGTAGTGAGGTGTTTATGGGCTGATGACGACCAGGGAGACAGGGCCCCCCCTGCTCCAGTGTGTACTTTAGGGTGTTGACGTGTGTACATTGTGAGGAGACTCAGCCCTGTTGCTGTAGCACCAGTTGTAATGGGGCTGAAAACATACGGTGCACATCCAGGACAAAATCTATAGGTGCAATCACTTGACTTCTTATTAAATAATTCAAAATATAAGTTGAATCTGGCTGTAACTGGGTGGAAAAACACTTGTTAAAAATAATTATCCAAAAAAGGAAATCAAGTCATTTTCATTCGTTCAATATAGATCAATTATAATCAGTGAAATGGAACCAATGTGTTTCCTCTCTCAGCCATAATAAAGAGAGCTATTTCATTTGGTTTGGGCAGTGGCAGACTCTCCGGTCCTAGTGGTATGGTACCGCCCCAGTCTCTCACATCCTCTTCCTCCACACAGCGTGACCCAGCGCATGAATTAGACACTGTAGTCCGGTTTATGTATGTGAGGCCCGTCTGTCTTTAGATCTGGGTCAGCGCTGTCTCTTGGGCTCATATCTCACTTCTATTTATCCACTGGTACCGTGCCAGGGCACGTGAAGATATACACACGCGCACACACACACACACACACACACAGACACATACGCACACGCATGTGCACGCACACGCACACACACACACACACACACACACACACACACACACACACACACACACACACACACACACACACACACAACACAGGGGCCGATGTGTTGTCTGGAAATGGCCGTTGAGAGGAAATGGTTACTAACTGGCCACTCACCCCTGGGCCTGTCACCAACAGTGTCGGCCAAAAATCACCTGGATCTGTTTGTGCCTCCTGTTATCAGAGCGGAGAGGGGGCTGGGGGGGGGGGGGGGGGGGGGGGGGTCGGGGGGGGGGGGGGGTGATCGGGTTAGAGCAAAGGAGCATGCGGCCTCCTGGCCCTCTGAACACCGCGGCACAGTGCAAACAAGCCCTGAACTCCACACCACACACACACACACACACACACACAAACACAAACACAAGGGCCGATGTGTTGTCTGGAAGCGTGTAGCTTTATGCCAAGCAAGCAGTGCAAAAATTTACCGTAGTGGCATGCAGTAATGCGCCTTTCATTTTCGCGGAAATAGGCTGTCTATTGCCATTCTCTTTGACAAACTCTAACCTTAACCAGCTCCTTAACAACGCCTAAACTTAACCGTTCTAACCTTAACCAACTCCGAAACAATGCCTAACCTTAACCTTAACCTTAACCATGCCTAACCTTAACCATAGAAATTATATTGCCATTCTCTTTGACAAACTCTAACCTTAACCAGCTCCTTAACAGCGCCTAAACTTAACCGTTCTAACCTTAACCAACTCCGAAACAATGCCTAACCTTAATCGGCGAAAGAATACACGTTAAAAAAAAATCACGTTAAAAAATATTTTCGATGGGATTCGAACTCGCCAGCAAACAAGCCATAGGATCCACAGCCATGTGTCCTTGCCGATTGAGCTATTTGTTGGATACTGAATAAGGGGCGGTGACTTATATATATTGAGCTCCGCTCGTGTCGCATGCGCGGGCACCTCGCGCGAGCACGCCGGCGCACGCACGCACCTGAGCGAGCACGCCGCCGCCGGTGCACGCACGGTAGCATTTGTCTGAAAAGAAGGGCGCTTTACCGCACTAGCGTGCGGTGACGAATGCGGAAGCATTTTTGCACTGCTTGCTTGGCATTAACGTACAGGCTGTCTGGAAAGGGCCGTTGAGAGGAAATGGTTCCTAATTGGCCGCGCGTATGCCTTCTACGGCGGAACTGCGTTTCCGCGTTCGAGTTTTGCGCTCTGATTGGCCAGGTCATGTGACATGTGCGCCAATCGTGGGACAGCAAGTTCTGCGCCTATTTCCGGGTCTAACAGCCTGCAAACTACCTGGCGTTTAATACCAAAAAGGGTATTAAATGAATAGTACAAACACCATGCCATCTTTCAAAACATACCGGTAATCTTAACCAGCCAATGGCATGGTAAAAGCTATAACAGATATACACCATCAATGCGTTCACCTGCTATTAACCTCAAAGCCATCAAGGTCAAGCCAAAGCAGACCTCCTCTAAAGAAGTCCAACAAATAAAATTAGCCCTCCTAAATGTCAGATCACTGAATAACGCATATAAGTTTGGAAATGTTTGTTTTGATTCTTGTTTTTTTGCTGAGTGATGTATTGTGATGTATTGTGAGTGTGACTCATGTTGAGGTCCTGGGGTGAGCGGGGGGAAGGGGGGAGAGAACAAGCGAGTGTCCATGTAGGATGATCACTGTACAGTTGTATCAGTTGTTGTCTTGTCATGTAGTGTTGAGTTACTGTCTTGGGAAGTCTTTTTATGTATTGTTGTTGTTGTATTGTGATATGTTTTGTTTCATGTTGGAAAAAATAAAATAAAAATATTTGATAAAAAAAAAAGATCACTGAATAATAAAACATTTTTAGTAAATGATCTGATTAAAGAAAATAACTTAGATTGCATTTGCCTAGTAGAGACATGGCTAAATAATGACACAGCTACATCAATAATGATAGAGGCTTCTCCACCAGACTATAATTTCTATCAAATACCCAGAAAAAATAGAAGGGGTGGCGGAGTTGCAGCAATTTTCTCCTCAAAACTCTTGTTTAGAATCACGGAACTAGGCGAGTTCATGTCGATGGAATATCTTGCCATTGAGCTCAAAACAGAATCAACCATTATTGTCACAATATACCGACCGCCCAGACACTCACCAATATTTATACAGGAGCTCTCTGAACTGATCTCATTATGTGTTACCGGATATGATAAGGTGATCCTAAATGGAGACTTGAACATCCATTTTAATAAGAAAACAGACTCCAAAACTATAGAGCTAGAAAATCTACTGGATAGCTTTGACCTAACACAACATATAACAAATGCAACTCACAAGCTTGGAAATACATTAGACTTAGTTATAACAACAACTGGGCTAAGCATAACAAATGTCTCAATAACTGAATTACCTATCTCCGACCATCACTGTATATTTTTTGATACTCAAATAACCCTTACTAAAACAAAAAATTAAATCATAGTTAAAAAGAGGCTCCTAAACGACAAGGCTGAATCAAAGTTCATTAATCTTATCAGATTACATGAACCACACAATCATGACAGCTCTCTAAATGAAATGGTAGAAAATCTCAATGATGCACTGTCATCTGTATTAGATGCTGTCGCCCCACTAAAAATGAAAAAGAAAAAAAACAGAGCATCGCCCTGGCTGAACTATAATGCTGTCAACAAAGAAAAAGGGAAATGTCGTGCAGCAGAGCGAAAATGGAGAAAAACAAAAACCACCATATGCTGTGATCAGGGTGCGATCCACGAGGGGAGCCCGGTGAGCTATAGCTCCCCTAGATCAGACATCAGCTCCCCTGGGGGTCTCTAAAGCTCCCCTGGGAGCTGTATCATCATCGTGTATAATAATAAACGTATGCTATTTCGGATGTATGATTAATGATTTGCGTGTAGTGGCTACTTACTGGGACATAATTCACGGCATTCTAGCCTTTTGTGGTGTTTACTACATCTCCCATGACCCTTAGCGGGGGATGACGTAGTTAAAGAGAGACAGTGAAAGTTGAATGGGTGTTGTTTGTGCAACAGTAGAGTGCGTAATAAACGAGCGTTTTTGCATCGGAACACGACTCCGTCTACGCTATCATTACTGCATTCCTACATTTGTGACCCTTGGACGTATTTCGGAGATTATATCGAACATGTCAACTGAACAACAGAACGCAGATCGCAGAACTTTGAACGCAGTTTCACTCAAGCTGCGCAGAGTGCCAACGCTTGGTTCGCGCAAGCCGAAGCCCAATTCGCTCTCAGGAATATTACCGCGGATGCCACAAAGTACTACTATGTGGTAGCAGCCCTTACGAATTCAACGGCAGCGAGAGTGGTGAGTTTGCTGGAAAACCCACCTACACATGACAAATATGTGACTATAAAAACACGCTCTGAGTTTTTTTCCGCTGAGAGGCGCGCCGCGCACCCCCCCCCCGACGCGGCTCACCCAAAGATTATGCTATGGATCGCACACTGGCTGTGATATATACAAAGATGCTTTAACTGCTTATAATAAAACCATCCGCTTAGCAAGGAAAGACTACTTCTCTAAAATCATTACAGAAAATGCTGGAAACTCCAGAATCCTTTTTTCCACTATTAATCTACTACTCAACACTGCCCCTACACCTCATCAGCCATCAACGGTTAAGTGTAAAGAACTTGCACTATTCTTTAACAACAAAATAACCTTGATCAGGGCCAGCATTACTCATGATGGAAATAAAGCTGATTGCAGCAAACCGTGCAATGTAACCATGAGAAGTTTCACATGCATCACATTAGATGTACTCTGCAAAACTGTCTCAGAATGTAACTCCTCCACCTCAGACATTGACCCTATACCTACAGCTTTCTTCAAACGGGTGTTTAATAGTGTTTCAAGCCCTGTGCTAGATATCATAAACACTTCCCTTAGAACTGGTATTTTCCCAGATGCCTTTAAAACAGCAGTTGTAAAGCCATTACTAAAAAAACCTAACTTGGATAGTAATGAAATGGCAAATTATCGTCCAATATCCAACCTACCATTCATTAGCAAAGTACTTGAAAAGATAGTTTCAGTTCAAATAAATTCCTTTCTTGAAGAAAACAACATCTTAGAAGAATTTCAGTCGGGATTCAGAAAATATCATAGCACTGAAACTGCCCTCACCAAAATAATCAGTGACCTCAGGCTAAACTCTGACGAGAATAAGATCTCCATCCTTATCCTGCTAGATCTCAGTGCAGCATTTGATACAATCGATCACGATATTCTAATCGATCGTCTTGAAAACCTTGTCGGTTTCTCAGAACATGTGCTAAGCTGGTTCAAAACATCAGAGGGAGGAAATTCTATGTTAGACTAGGAGAGCACATGTCTGATATATACGACAACAACTATGGAGTTGCACAAGGGAGTTGCTTAAGTCCTTTACTCTTCTCCCTTTACATGTTACAGCTGGGTGATATCATCAGAGAACATAATGTAGATTTCCATAGCTATGCGGATGATACACAACTGTACATATCTGCTGAACCAAATGATACAGCGATTAGCTCCATTACAGACTGCTTACTGGCAATAAATAAATGGATGAGTAAGAACTTCCTGAAACTAAATGAGAACAAAACTGAAATTCGAATTATCGGCCCCAAAACTAAAAAAGAAACGTTAATAAAGAACCTAGGAGGACTAACCCCTTGGATAAAATCTGAGGTCACTAGTCTCGGGGTTATCATAGATTCAGAACTGAACTTCAATTCTCATATTAGCAAAGTAACAAAAACATCGTTCTTCCATCTCAGAAATATAGCACAAGTACGACCATTTATTAATCAGAACGATGCTGAGAAGCTAATTCATGCATTCATATCTAGCCGGTTAGACTACTGTAATGCACTTTTCACAGGTCTCCCTAAGAAAACCACAGAGAGGCTTCAGCTAATCCAAAACTCCGCAGCCCGACTGCTAACTAGAACCAAAAGGAGAGAGCACATTAGTCCAGTCTTAGCTGCTTTACACTGGCTTCCTGTAACATTTAGAATTTACTTTAAGGTCCTTCTCCTTACATACAAAGCTCTAAATGGACAGGGACCTAGCTACATCACCAACACTCTAATAAATTACACGCCAGCAAGAACACTGCGATCATCAGCTGCTGGACTACTAGAGGCTCCCAGAAACAGTCAAAAGAGGATCGGTAAAGCAGCCTTTATCAACTATGCCCCAAAACTGTGGAACAAACTACACCAAAACTTCAGGGAAGCCAACTCGCTAGACATCTTCAAAAGACAGCTTAAAACCTATCTCTTTGCTCAGGCATTTCAATGACTTACCTGCACTATTCTTACCCTGCCTACTTTTCTATGCTAATTTTATCTTATTTACACTGCCTATCAAATTCATGTGTCGGTTATCACACTTTTTACTTCTTACTGATGACTATTTTTAAACTGAATCATTTAAAAAAAAAATCACACTTTTTACTGTAACCTTGCTATTTACATTTTTTACTGTTGTTGTATGTCCGTTCTATTTGATCATTTTTAGACTATTTTTAAACTTAATCATTTTAAACTACTTTATTATTTGTATTACTGAATAGAGAGCCTATTAGGATGCTAGATCCTAATGTGAAACACTGTGATTTACCATACCCTGCTATGCTCACCCATGCCTGTATTTTTACTGTTGTGAAGCACTTTGAACTGCAACCTCTGTATGAAAAGTGCTATACAAATAAAGTTATTATTATTATTATTATTATTATTATTATTATTATTATTATTATTATTATTATTATTATTATTATTATTATTATTATTATTATTATTATTATTATTATTATATAATGCAAGCAACATGTTCTTTCAGTGTAAAGCGCTTTCCAACTCAGCCTGCAGCTACTCTCAAACCTACCCCCCTTGGTCAAGAACATACACTTGTGTAAAACAACATTGCTTCCCCAACAGACTTAATATATATATATATATATATATTGTTGCCACTATTAAATGATACATTTACCCCTAGTAGTTAAATTGTGGGTTTAACTTGTTACAGGCAAAACGAAATCATCCTCTACTGATATATCTATTGTTCTTACCTGTAGTAGGCCTATACCCCTGAATTTCACCCCCAGCATAGCTGTGCTCCCAACATTTTTACTATTCTCCCCTAAACTATAACCACACACCTGTACACATTCCCCCCTTTGTTACACAAAACTTGTAGTAACAACACAAACAGAACCACTTCCAGAATACCCATATAACACAACAAAAATATAAACACTCACCATCGTCCCCTGAGCGAGTGAATGGAAAAAAACATCCCGCGGCCACACATTGTACCAACGCGCATGCGCACTAGAGCAAACGGTGCACACAGAGCAAACGATGTGTACCGCGACAAAGTACAACTATTATCACAAAACACTCAGTTTTGTCCTAATACAATGCAACGACATCCACCGCATACTCTAACACTTCCTAACCGTTACCTCACAGAATAGCAGCACGCAAGCTAATAGCCTAGCCAGCCGTTTTTACCCAAGGGCGCACCTCGGTCCTCCCCTCATCAAGCTCCCACACCATAACGTCAGCGGCGTCCTACTCCTGCAAATAACCCTCAATCAACATTATTATTTACCAAATGCGTCACGCTCCAGTATCCCTTATCTAACGCCACCACGCCGCTTCTAATCATAACATTGCACGAGCCCTTATCACGGCGTCACCCCACAAACGCTCATACCAGCTAAGCAGCTAGCCAGCATGATGTGATGGTTCAACACTCCTACCGGGATCGGCGCATAATGTGATGATCCTACACGCGTTCGAGATCCGCACATTCATTCAGTTCGCTCAGTACTATACCAATCTTAACTAAACTACTCACATATTTATATAACTCTAGCAAAAGAAATTAAAACCTCCTATGTTAATAAGTGCCGTACCACAGTCCAAAACGAATCATAAACCACTGCTCCTACCCATTCCCCGCCTGGCCCCACAGTGCCAGGATGTTCTCAACACAACCACGTCATCAACTTCCAATATGATTCGCCCCAGACTCGTGCTATGATCACATATATTTACACAAATACATTTATACAAACAAACCAACCCCCCGTACGAGGCGTCGATTACATGTGGCGCAACACTTATAACATACAAGACCCTGGGTATGCCGACTTTCTAAATGCATACTGACTCGCCCTTCCCCATGACAGACCATTGTCCGCCCTGGAGTTATAGAACAAACCAGTATCCCAAATTTATATTCCGAACATCCTCGGGTGTCCACAAGCCAAAACCCCATATTTCTCCTAAACCACCGCAGCATACACAGTCTCATAGCGGCAAGCCCAGTCATATATTTAATAATAAAATCGAGACCCACTAGCCCGGTATAGTATCCCACTTTCACACTTATCATACTTTTTACCTAACCCTAATCTTCTCTTCTCAAGATTTTTGACTACACTGCATTTACCACCACTGTCCATAGCACCTCACAGTCCCAATCTGCCTGCCTTTCTGTGACTATCAAAGCTTCCAGACCCTGACAACATTCTCCAAGCTAATCATCTCGCCGTCCTAGTTCCTCTCGGTCCGAAATTCCCGCCAACTAGCACTAGAACTAAACAAATAAAAAATAGCCCAATTCTTATTTCCCCAGAGTCCCCTCTTATCTACGTTCTACCGCTCCACGCCTCACTTCCATCAAGTAATTTTCTGTCCCTAAATTATGTGCTTGGATCACCTCAGCTATTACATTCACCAGTCACTCATACAAATTCGCCGTACTGTCCCTTATC
The DNA here is from genome assembly GCF_963971535.1 of Notolepis coatsorum. Lineage (NCBI taxonomy): Eukaryota > Metazoa > Chordata > Actinopteri > Aulopiformes > Paralepididae > Notolepis > Notolepis coatsorum. The sequence continues at coordinate 106,553,946 of NC_140169.1, read as the reverse complement.
TTAGGTCTGCTCAACCCGGCACAACCTCCTAACTGTGATCTCCCGTCACTCCATATATTCTCTTAGCGCCTCCTAACATCAGCCCTAGACTGTCCCTAAATATGACTAATAACTAATCGTCGGGCCGCCACTTTTAAACAACAACAACAAAATAAAAAAGTTCTATCCCCCCGCTAACATAGGCTTGGCATTAAACACGCTGCCCGTATTTACCACCCTAAACCCCTAAGCAAGCGGGCCGAAAGCGGCCTCCTGCCTCTGAATAATCACACAGCCATTCAAGCTCCCAGCTGCGCATTTACTGGGCAACAAGCACGCCCCCTTTATCTTGGACAGTCTATCTAACCACCGCTCCACCATCTCTGTACGCAAAAAACAACACCCACCCCGGGCCCCAACTAGTGGCCACACGACCAAATTCTCCCGTTCTCCCCTTCCAGACAGTAAAACCCTGCAACTGTAACACCTTATAATGACTCTACCCCAACCCCGGCTTTATTTCACCATGCCCCAAACGTGTAGGGGCCGTGCGGCGCTGAGCAGCTAGCCACTCCAAACCCACTAACTACACATCTTCTACGTGGAACATCATAGAACGGGACACGATGCACCATTCTGTGGTATATTCTAAGCACATACCTAAGGTTATTTACAGTACAATGAGGTTGCTATCTGGAAGGAGGAAAGATCATAAGTGATAGAATGGTCTCCTCATCTGACTTCAAATATAGCCAGCAAGGAATAAACGTGCAGTCAAGACCACAGACTTCTAATTCAAACTCATATATTTATTGCCGAGAGGCCCAAAGGTGAAAATGCATCAGTTACATACAGGGATTATTCATCATTTTACATAAGACATGATGTACAAAAGGATTTATGAGGTTTACATAATTATAGCCCATTCACGGTGGCTCTCACATCAAAACAAGTCTGCACATAAAAGTAGTCATGTTTATCACTGGAATAGACTACTCCTTTTGCCACCACATAGTTAAACCTGGTATAAGATAGGCATCTTACTCTATATCACAACAAACAGTGATTATTCCATACAGTTTACTTACGTCATGGCAAGAGTACAGTCTGTGGAGCTGGTGGAGGCCAGAAAACCCCTGGGGTTGGATATATCTGTCTGGCCTCCTCTCTCTCATCAATACATTCTTATTTATACTCTGATTTCCACCAATAGTAGCACATTCTAATAATACGTTGGTCCAATTAGGTTTCTTCATTCTTTTTTTTTGTATTTAATTTTTTTATTCTTTTTTAAACAAACATATAAACAAACATGACAACACACGATAAGATATACAAGCATTAATTAACAGTGCACATCCAATGAAATCACCATTTAGTTAAATGTCTTATACAGGATATACCCCTAATACCTGCTATCTAATACCCTACACACATATGCTCTAGCTTGTACCCCCCCCCTCCCGGACCCCCCATTGGATAATCCATCCATTATCCCTCGCTCCTAACCAGACACTACCATTATATGCTAGCTTTTATTCTCTCCACCACTTCTAACCACATTGTCATTTTGGATTCATTGAGACCCAAAATTCTTGCTGTAGATATTTCTTGATAAATCACATCGAGATATGTGAGAATCCAGACCTTCCGGCAATTTTTTTCCGGTTGAAACCATCGTGATGCTATCAGCTTTTTAGCCACTGTGATACCCGATAAAACCAATCTCTTTTGCTGTGGATGTACTGCACACTCAAAAACATCATTCAGCAGTAATACAGAGGGGTGTACAGGTATATTCAGAGTTAAGAGATTTGATAATTGCTGGGTCACTTCTTTCCAGAATATCTTAACTGGTGGGCAGTCCCAGTACATGTGCATAAATGTCCCCTCGTCCCCATTTGTACATAAGGAGCATTTGGAGTCTTGTTTAAGACCCATTCTGTTCAGTCTTATAGGAGTCAAGTATGTCCTGTGAATATAGTTAAGATTGATTTGTTGATGGTCCGGGTTCCTTGATGTAAATCGAACATTTGCCCAAGCTTCTTGCCAATCAAAATCTTTTTCCAGGTCTGGTATATCCCTCCTCCAGACTGAGTCTAGGTGGAGGGTTTCATACGAGGACGTTAGTAATTGATGATAAAAATCGGTTTCTTCATTCTATATATGGAGTCTCCTCTGTTCCAATTGGTTCTGGATTCTAAAAACAGGCGTTCTTCTGTTTCTTGGGTCCCAATCAGATGATCTTCTGTGGGCTGTGGTTTCTTGATGAGCTCAGAGTCTTAACCCTAAAACCTTTTCTATATTTGTATAGTTAATGTAAGAAGTTACATATGTATTCAGCATTAACCCAATGTGGAGTTTGTCTATATTTTAATACCAGATTTCCTATATAAAGTATACTGAATTAATAGTTCTAAGGTTTTAGTTTCTAGCAAGCTTTACAACCTGAGTGAAATAGCATTATTACTTAAATAACCAGTTTGACATTCTAAATGATATTCAAATACCTTTGATCTACTAAGTCAGTTTCTTTTTTAAATTATATGGTTTAGTTTCCTACAGATCTCCACTCTTGAGCGTGGGAAGCTCTACTCATCTTAGTCATATTTGTACTTAAGGCATTATTTGAACCGTGTGTTTTGTCTCTAATCTATTATGGTATGGATTCAAACAGTTTTACACATTGGTCTTGTTTCACAGAGGCATATCAGCTTCATTTAGCCTCTTGCTCCCCGGTTCAACCGTCACACCCTAGAAGGTGTTTCTTGTTCTATAGATTAGCAGTTGCTTGAGTGGGGGGTTTGGAATGGCTGTCTTCTAAATACAGTTGAGTAATCTGTTTGTGTGGGGGCTGGCCTGAAGACTCTCCCCAGAATGTCACACAACACTGAAGCCTGATACTGTTTGTTCCAAACGGTACCCCAGATTTCTTGCATTTTGGTTTTCTAATTTATACATACATGGATTTGTTATAAAATACACAGTCAAGGATACCACACACGGAAACGCAGTTCTGTTGTAGAAGGCATTCAGGCTAACTGGCCACTCACCCCTGGGCCTGTCACCAACAGTGTCGGCCAAAAATCATCTGGATCTGTTTGTGCCTCCTGTTTATCAGAGCGGAGAGGGGGGGGGGGTGATCAGGTTAGAGCAAAGGAGCATGCGGCCTCCTGGCCCTCTGAACACCGCGGCACAGTGCAAACAAGCCCTGAACTCCACACCACACACACACACCCCGCAGCCGCTTGGCAAGTGTACCTCTGCATGCTGACAACCACAGGCCTAAAGCTTTTCTCTCTCTCTCTCTCTCTCTCTCTCTCTCTCTCTCTCTCTCTCTCTCTCTCTCTCTCTCTCTCTCTCTCTCTCTCTCTCTCTCTCTCTCTCTTCCTCTCTCTCTCTTCCTCTCTCTCTTCCTCTCTCTCTCTCTCGTCTCTCTCTCTCTCTCTCTCTCTTTCTCTCTCTCTCTCTCTCTTCCCCTCTCTCTCTCTCTCTCTCTCTCTCTCTCTCTCTCTCTCTCTCTCTCTCTCTCTCTCTCTCTCTCTCTCTCTCTCTCTCTCTCTCTCTCTCTCTCTCACACTGCCTCACAACCGGTTTACTTTACCCACTTCATTTGGAAGGCAGGGAAGGAGATCAGTGCAGGTCATCCAAGCCCAACAAGAGACCTTCTCACTGAGGTAGCCTGACCCTATTCCGGGACAGAAAAGTGGACCAGAGAATAGTGGTGGAGTACGATGGAAAAAAGATAAATGTTTTCCTTGATATGGAATCTCAATAAGGAGTGGTTATAGAATAAGACTGTAGGGTATGTAAACATACTGTAAATATCTGAGGGAGGGGAGAAAAATCTAAAGAATGGATTAAGGGGATCTGACCTTAAAGGAACATGCCGACATTAGGGGAAATGCGCTTACTAGCCTGGTAAGAGATGACTCGTACCATGAGCTATAAAACAGCCCTGTGGTTGTCAACTATTAGATCAGCTTGCCTAGCTGTTGGCCAAAAACACCTCTCCCGGAGTTTTAAGCTAGGCTAGCTGATCCGTATCCGCTTCCATTCATTTGTGCTAAGCTAGGCTAGCTTGCAGCCAGATAGCATACTACTGAATGCACAGAGAGGAAATTGGTATCTATATTTTTATCTGACTCTAGATAAGACAGTAAGCAAATGTCCCATATTTCGTTTTCCTTTAAGTGCAGTAATAGCACAACATCTCCCCTTCGTAATAACAAGTGTACAACGGTATACAGCAACAAATGGGTGGTTGGGGGGGGGGGCTGGAGGAGAGGGAATGGAGACGGGGCAGGCAGTGTGGATAAGATAAGAATAAGATAAGAATAAACTTTGTTGTCCCCGAGGGGAAAATTTACTGCTGCATCATTCTGCGTGTAAACAAAGAAGAAAGATATATATAATATACAATCATTCATTCATTCAGTTAGTAGAAAGGACTTCAGACAAAATTATGACAATACATAGAGACGTGCAACCATAATATAAGTAGGTAAACTCTTTTCAAAAGCTTCAAGAAGCTTCATATTGCACCCTGCCCTAATTAAATTACAACAGATTAAGACTTGGACAAGAAAGAAAGAGGTGACAGCCCACTGTTAGGTGGCACTGTTGAAGTTAGAGGTTCTATGTAGGATTGCAAGTAACTGTCTGACTGTACATAACTGTTTCCACTAGAGGGCGCTATAGGCGGAGCCACTAATGCTACCACCAGGTGGAGAGTATTTAAGGAGATGTCTCCTCCCCCTCTATCTCTTTCCCCCTGCCTCTCATGGAGAGGAGAACTCATGTACTGCTGCCTTACCATGCAAATAATAAACCAAGCTGATTAATGGCTGAAGGTAGAAACCATGCCTCTTGACCACATTATTGTCACCCCATAGCCAGACTCTGTCAACAAGTTATGGGCCCAGATCACGCAGGGGCGAAATAATAAGGGTAGCAAGTTTAGCTGAAGTATAGGCTAGGTTAGCACCGGGAGCACCGCATGGCTAGACGCTAGGCCAACAAGAGCTAAAGCTACACCTACCATCAAACAAGAGGATGGCGACCAAGGGAAGGAGCAAATGGCCCTCATTTAATGGAAAGGCAGAGGACTATGAGCTTTGGGAAGAGCGCATGTTATGCTGCATGCACAGTGTAGGACTGAAGACGACGATCTTGGCGGCCCCCACGGGAGACCAGACAGCGGAAGCACAAGCCCTGGACAACAAGCGTAATGCAGATGCATACTGTGAGTTAGCACCACTGCTCGACGACACAAGCTTGGGGCTGATATTCCGCGACACTAAAGACAAAGGCAGAGAAAGCCTGGGAGTGTTGAGAGAGCATTATATCGGGCAAGGGAGACCCCGAGTCGTGGCCCTCTACATAGCACTAACAGCACTGAAGAAGGGGCACACCGAGACTGTGACCGAATACGTCATCAGAGCTGAGCAGATCATGACGGCATTGAAGAGTGCAGGAGAAGCACCAAGCGATGGGCTAATGATGGCGATGGTGATGATGGGACTACCGGAGCTGTACAAACCGTTCACACTCCTGGTAACACATGGTTCAGCGGACATGACGCTGGGAAAGTTCAAGGCCAAGTTACGAAACTTCGAGGCCTCAGAAGATACCCACCCAGCCGCCGCAGAGGCGGGAGAGAGGGTGCTGAAGGCCCGAGCGACACCAAAGGGAGAAGACCAGGCCCACGGCGGAGCTGGCGTGTTGGCGATGCGGAGAGAAAGGCCATCGGAGAGGCGACTGCACAAAGACTGTCTGGTGTAGCTTCTGCAAATCCACGGGGCACACAGACAGAGCGTGCATGAAGAAACACGACCAGAGCGCGCAATACGCCTATGGACAAGATGACGGCCATGGACGAGACGGCGGCTATGGACAAGATGGTGGCTGTGGACAAGATGGCGGCAGCGGACAAGATGGAGGCGACGGTCGACGTGAGACGTATCGAGACGCCGCCCGGAGAGTAACGGGACAAGAAGACTTCGCCTTCGGGGCGCGGACAGCGTGCGTTGCCAGGCCGGCGCAGCTGCAGGGGGCCCAGAGGAAGGGACTGATCGTGGACACAGGTGCGTCGTCCCACGTCATCAACGACAGGAGTTGGTTCAAGAACTTTGACAACACTTTCCACCCGGAGAGACACAGCATGGAGCTGGCAGACGGGAAGCACACCTACGGGTTGGCGCAAGAGAGAGGAGACGCACAGGTATGCCTCACAGACAGTGAGGGGCGCCGGTGTACAGTGACGTTAAAGAACACTCTCTACGTACCATCGTTCCCACAAGGACTATTCTCTGTAATAGCTGCTACTGCGAACGGTGCCAAAGTATTCTTCGATAAAGGTAAACATTTTCTTATAGAGCCTGACGGTACACGATTTAACATAAAGATGTACCAGAGAATGTATTATCTGCAAACAGTGTTATGACAACGACAAGTGTAATGATGATAATGATATGTGTAGCATGAAGGTCAGTCACAATATTCAGACATGGCATGAGATTATGGGTCATTGTAATTACGAGGATTTACTGAAACTGCAAGCAGTGACAGAAGGCATGCACATTGAAGGTGAAAAGCGTAGACCTGACAAAGAATGTGTAGTGTGCATAAGGGGGAAGTTTACTCAATTGAGAAACAGAAATCCCACAGGAAAAGTAAAGGTACCACTTGCGCTAGTTAACACAGATCTAGCCGGTCCAGTAAGCAACGAGTCCATAGGAGGCTTTAGATATGTACAGTCTTTTACAGATGTGTGCACAGGGGGAGTGTTTGTTTACTTTCTCAAAACAAAGAGTGACACACTCCAGGCCACGGAGAAATTCCTGGCAGACGTAGCCCCTTATGGTAACGTAAGATGCTTGAGGTCCGACAACGGAACCGAGTTCACAAACAGAGAGTTCCAATCATTGTTGAGAAGGAACAAGATAAGACACGAGACGTCATGTCCATATGCCCCACACCAGAACGGAGTGGCAGAGAGGGAATGGCGCACCCTTTTCGAAATGGCTAGGTGTAAGCTAGTAGACAGTAACTTACCTAAAAGTCTATGGCATTATGCGGTGCAAGAAGCCGCTTACACCAGAAACAGGTGCTTTAATAAGCACACGGGCACCACCCTGTGTACAGCACTGACAGGAAAGAAGTGTAATCTAGCTAGAATGCACCAATTTGGATCAGTGTGTCATGCTTACCTGCAGGACAGAGGAAAGCTCGAGTCCAGATGTGAAAAAGGACTTTTTGTAGGGCACGACAAAGGAAGCCCCGCTTTCCTAGTTTATCATCCCGGTAAAGGGAGAGTGCAGAAACACAGGCTAGTCAAGTTTGTCACAAAGACAACATGTGAGAGCGAGACACAGACAGAGGAGCCAGAGCTGGACTCCAGAGTAAGGTGTGAAGAAACAGAGACACCTCAGCCCAGTGTACTTAGCAGGGTCGTGCAGACAGACAGTCAGCAACCCCAGAGGGCGATGACGAGGAGCACCAGAGGGTGACGTCACGTGCCCCGAGCAGTGGGAGGTATCCCTCAAGGGAACACAAACCCCCAAAGTATCTGACAGACTATGCGCGGAGAGAAAGTGACGAGGATGACAGTACACTTACCACCATTGATTACTGCTACAGTGTAGTCAGTGGGGTACCTCCGACCTTTAAAGAGGCCATAGTGTCCCCTGAATCAAGTAAATGGGAGAGAGCAATGGATGAGGAGATAAGGTCCCTAGAGGACAACCACACCTTTACTCTAACCAAGTTACCAGAGGGAAGACAGACAGTGGGAGGGAAATGGGTGTATTCAATCAAGGAGGGTATTGAAGGCCACGACAAGTACAAAGTGAGGTTCGTAGCTATATGTTTAAATACTGAAGGAGGGTGCTCCATGTTTAAATACGGAAGGAGGGTGGCTACATGCTTAAATGCAGGAGGAGGATACTCCAGGTTTAAATACAGAAGGAGTAGATTCCAGGGCCCTCATTCATCAATGTGTCTTACGCACAGATTTGTGCTTAACCTGTGCTTACGACCATTTCTAAGCAAAGAGTGGGATTCATCAATTTCAACTTGAACTTGACTCCGTGCTTATATTTACGCACAGCTCGGAGCACACTTAGCTGACGCCCAGTGGTAGAATATCGTTACTACGCACAAGCGCTCCTCAGTACATGCATTCGTTCCAACGCGGAAATAAAGACACTGGCGCGTGTTCTGTATGACCCCCGTAATTCATTATAGTTCATTGTGAAATAGCGATATTAGTGTAATTATTGTCAAACCCTAAATAGCATGTGGAATAGGTCTTTCTCTCCGAATGAATGCAGGTTTATATATATAGCGTTATGGGGTGCACTGACTGCGCTCGCAGGAACTGTTTTCAGAGATAGCATCAGATAGGGATGAATGAGGGGCAGTCTAATTGCAGAGAGAACATAATATTAACTAGAGTCCACTACCCGAGACACCTCCTTCATTTGTACCCAATTTGGGACCCAAATTGGAGCTACGAGCTTAAAAGCTTTTCCGTGCTTATGAGAAGGTCCAGCTTCAGAGCCGGAGAGACAGACAGCAGAGAGATAGACAGACAGACAGACAGATAGACACTGTTCCACAGTGTGTGTGCATGTGACCACTAGTCTCCTAGTAGAGACCCCCCCCCTCTGGACCACCTGAAATTTATGTTTATATATGCAAATGAGGCACTTCCCCATTAAATATGTGGACATTTATGGATGCAATAAGGCAAAATGAAGTAAAATGAACAACTAAATGTGTGTTATTGACGTTTTATTGTCACTAGTTTCATAGAAGACATGTTTAGGAAGCAAAATATAACAGAATCTCAAAATCAACAAAAAAAGTATATTTGCCTATTCACCTGCAGTGTCTCGCCTTAATCCTCATCTTCGTCTTCTTCCTAGAGAAGTCTCTACTAGGAGGTGGTCCAGAGGGGGGGGGGGGGGGGCTGAGTCTCTACTATTAGACTAGTAGTCACACACACACGCACGCACGCACACACACACACACACACACACACACACACACACACACACACACACACACACACACACACTGTGGAACAGTGTCTGTCTGTCTGTCTGTCTGTCTGTCTCTCTGCTGTCTGTCTCTCTGCTGTCTCTCTCAAAATAGTATAAGTGCTATCTTGGCCCTGAGAGTTGCTCTCCGGCTCTGCAGCTGGACCCTCTCAAATCAGCACGAAAAAAGCTATAAGCTTATAAAACGATTTAATATGCTAAACTTCGTTTTAAATTCCTTAATTCACTTTTGTTTATTTCATAAAGATTTTCCCGACATAATGATACCTGCCCCGACCAGATCCGTGACTCTGTTGCGATACAGATGAATTATCTACTCAGAAAGCTTATAAAACAATTTAATATGCTAAACTTTGTTTTTAAATTCTTTAATTCACTTTTGTTTATTTCATAAGGATTTTCCCGACATAATGATACCTGCCCCGACCAGATCCGTGACTCTGTTGCGATACAGATGAATTATCTACTCAGAATAGTATTATAAAGTGGCTATCTTTTATGCTGTAGATCACTGCTGGTATGTCCGTGCAGAACCTTTATTTCAGCGGGGACTGTAGTATTTATTTGACGTTACTGTACAATATATGTGTATTAAAAGACGGAGCTGTCTTTTATTGTATTATAATAATTATTAATATTAAAAATAAATTAAGAAAGGCATTCTTATTCCAGCATGCATTAATGACACTAACGGGCAACGGCAAAACAGTGGTTAATGGTCTTTATTAGTGTTTGCGGTGTCCAGGCAGCAATGGTCTTTTAGGAAGTTAATAGGTATAATATCCGACAGTGTACAACACCCTCGGTTTAGTCCATTCTTCCACATTTCATGGGGGTGTCCATTACCGTATATGGTTAATCGGGGCGGTTTTGTATGCAAATACGTGAAAGTGTGCACGAGCCTCGGCGCAGGGCCAAGGTGAGATTCATCATGACAGGTGTGCGTAGAACCTGCGTACGCACGTGTGGTGAATCCCGATTTTTCTGTGCGTGCACTGATTCTACATTCTGTGCTTACGTGTGGAAATAGAACATATTCTACGTCACGTTGATGAATGAGGGCCCTGGTTTAAATACAGAAATGGATTCTATGTTTAAATACAGAAGTGGATGATTTTCCATGTTCAAAATGATTTAATTGTGTGGAAAAGATCCTGAAACGTTTTGACTGATGTAAAAATGTACAGAGAAGCTGTGGGTAGCCTCATTTATTTGACAACATGTACTCGCCCTGGCCTATGTTTTGTAGTGAGTAAAATTGTCACAGCATTTTGCTGACCCCACAGAGGAGCATTGGATTACAGCAAAACATGTTTTTCGTTATCTCAAAGGTACAGCAGATAAACAGCTGTGTTTCAGAAAGAAGCAGCCCACAGGGGCACTATCAACTTGTGAAGCCGAATATATGGCTCTAGCTATGACAATACAGGAATGTAGTATCTAGAACAACTGCTTGAAGGAATGGATACCTACAGTATGTATATAAGAAGACTGTTGTTTACAACCTGCTTCCAAACTGAAATTGGAGAGATTTGCAGAGGTCATGTTTGGTGTGTAAATATTGACTGCCATATTCTTTTTAATGTTCTGAACTGTATTATTTTCTTTGTAAATTGTTTTTGAAGAAGTTATACAGTGTGCTATACAACCCTAAGTGGGAGTGTTAAAGTTAGCGGTTCTATGTAGGATTGCAAGTAACTGTCTAACTGTATTTAACTGTTTCCACTGATTGTACATAACTGTTTCCACTAGAGGGCGCTATAGGCGGAGCCACTAATGCTACCACCAGGTGGAGAGTATTTAAGGAGATGTCTCCTCCCCCTCTATCTCTTTCCCACCTGCCTCTCACAGAGAGGAGAACTCATGTACTGCTGCCTTACCATGCAAATAATATACCATGCTGATTAATGGCTGAAGGTAGAAACCATGCCTCTTGACCACATTATTGTCGCCCCATAGCCAGACTCTGTCAACAGGCACCTCAAAGAAATCGACCTCTAGTGTTATTTAGGAGAGCGATGGCTGTAGGAAGGAAGGAGAGCTTGTAGCGCTTGCTCTTATATCTACTTGCTCTGAACCGTCTCCCTGAGGGAAGAACTTCATATTCGGGATAAAGAATAATGAGAAGGGTCCTGTAAGATTCTCTGTGCCTGGCTGACCACTACTTTCTTTGGGGGTGCGGGTATCATGGGAAAGGGTGCGTATGTGTATGTGTGGTGTCAATATTTTTGTATTTAAATTTTTTCTTTAACACATCCACCGCCGGAAACGGCTTACGACGTGTTTCAAGTTCATGCGAATTCTGCCATTCCACGGCGTACGACGTTATTGAGATCATATTTAATTTTTTCGCAATGTTATTCATAATTCCCTCACGGAGCCTGGTCTGATGCAGTGGGAGCCTGCACAACTCTGCAACGCTTCAATACTGCCGCCTGGTGGATGATCGGCGAGTTGCAACCGGAAATGGATCTCTTGTGATCTCGGTGCACCGGGGAAATGCGTCCGGCACTCACATATTGTTGCGGGACTGTAGACACACATCGTGTATATGGATCGCTGCCATAACTCAATAATCGAGATGATTTGGGCGTTTATTATTATTATACAAACCGGAAATGGATCGAGTCGATCGCCATCAAATAAGTGGGATCTTTTTACTCCAGTCTCATCGGCTAACGGTAAGAGGACGCTGATGTCATTTTCAGCGCGTTTGTTTATTATTATTCATACAAACTGCTCTGATCAATATATCACCCATACTACCAGGGCCGGACTGGGGAAATAATTCATACCGGGAGATATAGCGCGAAATATAGCCCCAATCAGGCCACTTTTTAAGCAGGGTGTCTGGGGGTCCCCCACCCAGAAAATGTTTGTTACAAAGACTTAATTTCCTGCATTCTGGTGAATTTTAGTGCATGTGAATCACAAACTAATGAGCCAACAATTGCTTAGTACAATGTACTGTTATGAACCTCAAATAAAACTGTTGTGGCACTAGCAATGCTACTCTCTCCACCTTCAAAAAGAAAAAAGCAAGAGCACAACATATTTTTCTATTTACTATTATAATACAGTTAACCACTCTCTCCACCTATTCAAACAGAGCAAGAGCACAATAGGCCTACCATATTCACTTTACTGATGCACTAGCACTACCCATCAACAGTTAAAATAGCCCTTTACACAAACATTAAATAACAGACCTTTCATTACAATACTATAATAACAGTAGCCACTTCCAGAATAGTGACACATGTATCGTGTGTGGTGAGCACACGCATGCATGCACAACGAAGACAGAAGATTGCGTTGTCTCAATCATTTGAACTATAAAATGAGCTCAAAGTATGAGCTCACTGACTGAAATTTCCAACAAAAAGCATCAATTATCAAATAATATTGATCACATTAACTAGACTAGATGTTTTTGAGGAAATTAGAAAGGGAACAACAACTTAACCCTTGTGTCTGATCAGATTCTTATTTTTTTTGATAACTTTGCAGTGATTATGTTTGTAGCCAATGTGGCAAAGGTGTGTAATCTTTGAATTATCTTGGAATTATTTTGACTTTCTCTTTCATAAATTGTTTATTCAACTTCAGCTCCAATCATAACCACCACATAGTGTATGAATGAATAATGGACTCTGTAAGCGCTCTGGGGTCACTGGGGTGTCATGAAGAGCGCTATATAAATCCAATCCATAATTATTATTATTATTATTATTATTATTATTATTATTATTATTATTATTATTATTATTATTATTATTATTATTATTATTATTATTATTATTATTATTATTATTATTATTATTATTATTATTATTATTATTATATTGTTTTTTGTAATGTCAGATTTAACAACTCCTTTCAGAAAAGTGAGTGTGCCATCTGCCATTCCATTCGCCGCCTCCGCTGTCAATCAGTTGTATCGCCTGGTCCCGCCTCCACCAATCACAAGCGGCAGCACGGCTCCATTGTGTGTGTGTGATCCGCATGAGGGAGTCAGATAGTTCTCCAACTCTGTGGCAGACAGTGAAATCCTGGTTGTTCCCCACCCACCTAGGTTATCTAACTATCGCGCCGCGCCACCGCCACAACTAGAAACAATGGCCTGGCAAAAAAAATAAAAAATTATAATAAAAAAAATATATAATTGTTTTATTTTTATATAATTTTTTATTTTTTTATCTGTGCAGGCCAGGCCACCGGGAAAACTCCCGGTGCTCCCGATGGCCAGTCCGGGCCTGCATACTACATAAAGCATTTACTGACAATCACGGAATTATAAACGACCCCCCCCCCCGTTCATCCGCGCATGATAAGTCATAACGTTTAGGATCATGTACAGTTGAACATTTTAATATAGCGTGTATCGCCAACAAACGGCAGTTGATAATCTATATATGCGTTTATGCCTATAAATCACGTTCTAGGAATTACTGCAGAAAACGATAAAAACATATTTATATTCTAGATGGTATTTTCATATGAATCTATGAATGAAAAAGTATAACGTTCCCACATCCTGAACGATAGATAATCGATGTTGAATGGGCCATAGTAATGTCAATTTAGCAATACAATTTAAAAAGTTATAGCCCTGCAAAGAAGGTATACATCTCCATAGGCTTAGACTGGTGGCAGTGATCATACATTGATGGATATAAGCGTGGCAGTTAATGTGTTAAAGGGGAACTATCTTATAAATGGCCTTTTCCAGTGTTTAGCATTGTTTTCTAGCTATGTGGACTTATATAATGGGGTCTATGTCTCTAATTCTCATTTTGGCGCATTCTTCGAATTCTCATCTCACAATATTGTCCCCCCATCTGAAACTTAGCGTACCTTTGACGTCAAAAGTTTCTCATCTGCATAATAACGCCCGCCCCCTCTATGTTTGTTGTCAAACAAAACGGGCAAGAACGTTGTGCTGTTCCTGACTGCCAAGCAGCGAATATGTCCTTGCATTCATTCCCTGATGATGTCGTGATCCGTCATCAATGGGCCAAGTTTGTGAGCTATTGCGATCGCGACTTGTGGAGACTATTAGAAGAGGACAAAACAATCGCACTTATGGATGATAACGTGCGTTTTCACCAGACTACATTGGACTCAGCACTTCTGGTAAATCATAAAAATACTATAGTCAAGTTGAGAGCTCCCCAGACTACAGCTGGGCGATCGCCTACAATGGCGAACTATTAATTATGAAGAGGAAGAGGACAAACGGTGATGATCCATCCATAACATAAGGTGATAATTATATCGTGCTCCACAAGCAATGGGCCAAGTTAGTTTTTTGATTTTTGCAAAGACGAAGGATAATGCTGCCGTGATTTCCTGGCTGTTGCTAAAGAAAGGAGCTAGCCTATACCAAGTCTTCGGGACAGAAAGAAAGCATCAAATCAGTAAGTACATACAGTACGTCGTAATTAGTTAATTAGGAGTAGGACCTCGTTCATTCATCCGTTTGTGTATTACGGTACTCTTCTGTGTGTGTGTGTGCGCCAAGAAAATCTAACGTTAGTACAAGCACCGTGTGTGTGTGTGTTAGACGGAGTGAGAGAACAAGCTAGCTTAGCTAACGTTATCTTAGCTCTGTGCTTTGTTGTATATATGTAGACCTACTTGTGTGTATTGCGAATGAATGATTATGTTCCTTGTGTGTGTTTGGGGGGGGTTATCTTAGCTCTGTTTATTGCGATAAGAAAATCTAACGTTAGTACAAGCACTGTGTGTGTGTGTGTGTGTGTGTGTGTGTGTGTGTGTGTGTGTGTGTGTGTGTGTGTGTGTGTGTGTGTGTGTGTGTGTGTGTGTGTGCGTGTGTGTGTGTGTGTGAGTTAGATGGAGTGAGAGAGCAATCTTATTCTTTCTTCCTGTAATTTTTCTCTATACCCAAAATCGTATGGCATGTGTACCTGCTTCGGTGTCATCCCTTTGTGGATTGTATTGTATTCGAAAAGATATGCTTCACTGGGGCGGCTGGGTGGCGCAGCGGACATTGCGCTCGTCACCAACGCAAGAGACACCGGGTTCAAATCCGGCTGTCGGCGTTGCCTCCGGCTTGGGCCGGCCGTCATACTAACTCAATTGGCAGAGTTAGCGGTGGGAAGTCGAAGGGTGGTAGTCTGGTCGTTGTGAACAGCGACTCCTACAGGTCGGTTGGGGCGCCTGCACAGCAAAGTCAGGAAAATCGTGGGGGCAGTGTGAGCCTCCTACACGTTACTCCTCGCCAAATGAGAGTCCGCACTGGTAGGTGAAAAGATGTGACAGGCTGCCTCCACATGTATCGGAGGGGACATGTGATGCAAGGCTTCTATCCTCCCTACAACCGGCCATTGGGGGGCATATGCGAGCAACGATCAGGACATGGGAGGGAGAATTGGCATGAGAGGTCAATTGGGATGGGGAGGAAAATCACAGAAAAAAGGAGGAGAAAAAGTAGATAAAAAAAAAGAAAACATATGCTTCAGCCATATTTGTTTGTGTATTAGGTTCACTTTTGACGTTAGTAGAGTAGTATGGGCGTAGCTACAGGTGGGGGTCTGTCACTCAAATCGCATTCTGAGTATGGGCGGCGCCCAGTGGTGCAGTGCTGGTATAACTCGGTATAACGGCGTTATACCTCGGTCACTGAGGCTGAAGTACGCGCAATCGCTTTTTACATGGCATTATCCAACCGGACTCCCGGAGAAGCATGCAGCTGCAGAGCCGCAGAGCCAGCGGCGCTCGGTGGGCCGCGCGCTGACGGCCGCGCTGTGAGGCAATAGTATCCAGCTGCAGGACGAGAGCAGCCAAAAAAAACTGTGCATGCGCGCGCATGCGCACGCGCGTGGAGCGTTTGACCTACTGTCAATTTGCCACTGCACCACTAGCGGCGCCCAGCCTCAAAACGGCTTGAAATCTTGAAGTGGAAAAATGCTGTTTTAAAGTACTTGATTAGAAATACAAAACAATGAATTTTTTTGAAAGAAACCTTACAGATGTGTTCCATAGACTCACAGGAATTGTGTAAAATTGCCCAAATAGTGAAAGAAATAGTAAGATAGTTCCCCTTTAAATTCAACAAAACAGAGAACGTCCTAAAACTGAGAGGTCACAAGTTTGCTCCTGACAGTCACTGTGGAAGTGCCCTTGGAAAAGATACTGAATCCTTACCTGCTCCAGAGGGGCCAGGAATAGCTGACCCTACACTCTGATCCCCTGTGTACATGTGTGTCTTTCACAGAGGGATATATATGAAGAAATAAATGTGTATAAATATTCAATCTTTATTTCAACTTAAGAATTAATTGAGGGCAAACATATACAGTACAATAAATGCAAAACATAATGTATGTACAATCAGTTACTGTAAAACAACTGCAGATTGTGGTGATATGCTTGGTGATTAAGGATTTAAACTGACCAAAGGATACCAAAATATATGCATATCATTGTTAACAATGTTGTTGGTTTTAGAAAACAACATAGTCTACTGTATATTTAGTCTTACTAGCATTAAGCACCAGTTTAGCAAAGCATTAAAAGAGATGGACCAGTTTCATTATTACATCGTAATCATTGTTTGATCGGAGATGGAATGGCAATAGAAATGGTAATAGAATGGCAATAGAACTCTTCTACATGAAGATTAAACCTTCATTAAGTCCTGCTAAGTGTTTCGGTGGTCTGTGTTTGTTTTTCCTCTCCCCCATATTGATACAAAGCGGCCACCTCACGGTCTGTTTTCAGAGCTGCAGGAGTCGAGTGTACGTGTGACATACACACACTAACACACACTGTAGGGTTCTGTTTTCACAGAGGTGTAAATGAGAGAAGAGTCGAGTAAAGTGAGTCTGTGGCCGTCCTTGTGACCAGCTGGCATTTGTTTCTCGGGGTGGAACATCTTACGGTGACTTACTGCACCCTGGTGCGAGTTCTTTTCGGACACGTTCTTCCCTCGGACGTAAACAGTAAGTACACACCTACCGGTATGCACTGCCATTCCAACACGCCACCCTACACACAAACACATACCTCTGTTGAATGTGATACCACTCATCCTCACCAACTCCACAATCTCCAGCAGTGTGTGGCAGGCACACAATGTCACATTTCACATAGAATTGACACTCAAATTTGAAAATCCCTCTGCTGTGTCCTTCTGGAGACAGAGGCATACTGCTGCATTCAGACTGTTGCAGACGGAAAACAGGATCTTGTTATTTTTTAATTATAGATGTATTTATCTATCAAAATTGGATACTAAAGAAAAAAAGAAAACAGGCACTTCATGTTCAACTGTAACCAATTTGGCTACAGGAAACCCCCCATTCTTACCATTTATTATTGCCTTTATATTAGATTAGATTCAAATTATACAGTACACGTACAGTACAACGAAAATAGGTTTGGCATCCAACCAGAGTGCAAATGTAACAGTAAAGTGCAATAGTAATATACAATGTGCAGGTGATTAAACTGGGTATAAAATATATAAATTAGTACTACTGAGTATAGTGCTATCAGACGTATGTACAGAGTTGTAGTATTAATATGTACTAGGAAAGCCCTTGTTAATAAGATAACTGTAATTGGTCATTGCCAATTAATTATGGTAATGTTACTGGCCCTTTAAGAGAATAGGGGATTTTCCAATAATTTAACCAGTTTGTCTCAGTCCAACTGTTTGGTAGTATAGACCTGTTTGCTGTTTACAAACATAGCATGGCTGTGAGTGTGAGTCTTTCACCTTTTACATATCTAGCTTTGGCATGGATTGATTGTTTAGATCGCTAGCATGGCTAACAAATGCAAATATTGTAGTCTGCCCCGTTGTTCTGACCAGGATTACGTTCCTTTCTGCCCCTGTGATGCGAGCGCACACTGAGTCTGACGCAGGCCCGGACTGGCCATCGGGAGCACTGGGAGTTTTCCCGGTGGCCTGGCCTGCACAGATAAAAAAAAAACAAAAAAAAATAAAATGTATTATAATTTTTTTTCTTTTTTTTGCCAGGCCATTGTTTCTAGTTGTGGCGGCGGCGCGGCACGATAGTTAGATAACCTAGGTGGGTGGGGAACAACCAGGATTTCACTGTCTGCGACAGAGTTGGAGAACTATCTGACTCTCTCTCCCTCACGAGGATCACACACACACAATGGAGCCGTGCTGCCGCTTGTGATTGGTGGAGGCGGGACCAGGCGATACAACTGATTGACAGCGGAGGCGGCGAATGGAATGGCAGATGGCACACTCCCACTTTTCTGAAAGGAGTTGTTAAATCTGACATTACAAACAACAATGTGTGGTGGTTATGATTGGGGCTGAAGTTGAATAAACAATGAAAGAGAAAGTCAAAATAATTCCAAGATAATTCAAATATTACACACCTTTGCCACATTGGCTACACACATATACTGCAAAGTTATCAAAAAAATAAGAATCTGAAAATTCCAAGATAATTCAAAGATTACACACCTTTGCCACATTGGCTACAAACATAATCACTGCAAAGTTATCAAAAAAATAAGAATCTGATCAGACACAAGGGTTAAGTTGTTGTTCCCTTTCTAATTTCCTCAAAAACATCTAGTCTAGTTAATGTGATCAATATTATTTGACAATTGATGCTTTTTGTTGGAAATTTCAGTCAGTGAGCTCATACTTTGAGCTCATTTTATAGTTAAAATGGTTGAGACAACGCAATATTCTGTCTTCGTTGTGCATGCATGCGTGTGCTAACCACACGCGATACATGTGTCACTATTCTGGCAGTGGCTACTGTTATTATAGTATTGTAATGAAAGGTCTGTTATTTAATGTTTGTGTAAAGGGCTATTTTAACTGTTGATGGGTAGTGCATCAGTAAAGTGAATATGGTATTGTGCTCTTGCTCTGTTTGAATAGGTGAAGAGAGTGGTTAACTGTATTATAATAGTAAATAGAAAAATATGTTGTGCTCTTGCTTTTTTCTTTTTGAAGGTGGAGAGAGTAGCATTGCTAGTGCCACAACAGTTTAATTTGAGGTTCATAACAGTACATTGTACTAAGCAATTGTTGGCTCATTAGTTTGTGATTCACATGAACTAAAATTCACCAGAATGCAGGAAATTAAGTCTTTGTAACTAAAGTTTTCTGGGTGGGGGACCCCCCACTTAAAAAGTGGCCTGATTGGGGCTATATTTCGCGCTATATCTCCCGGTATGAATTATTTCCCCAGTCCGGCCCTGGTCTGACGTATACAGCGAACATGTCTATGCTACAGTTACCTTTCTTCATTTGGGGAAATTGTGTGTCTATGACAAAAGTAAGTAGAGTATTTATGTTTCATTTGTCTATTTCATTTACTGCAACTTACTTTTGAAATATGTTCATATTCATCCATTTTCTGTTGATGTTGTTTCTCTCTGCTAGTGAGATGCTGTTAGCCATGCTGGTTAGCTTAGTTGGATGTTAGCTAGGCCAGTGGTTCTGAACCTTTTTACACCAAGTACCACCTGAGAACGTAGCTGGCTCTCCAAGTACCATCATATGACCGACGTTAAAATACAGTCTATTCAGCTATGCACAGTTCACACAGGAGGCAAATTTATTCCTAATAACATTATTTATTGTTAACTTTTGTCAGACACAGCCACAATGTACAAAGGGGTAGCACTAGAACTAGCAAACTCTTCCACACAATTCTCATACAATGCAAGGGGCATTGAGAACATAATAACTAAAATGCTCACATAGCAAGTGAGAAAATTAAGAACAGCTGTATTTCAGCAAATGTACTTCATTCAAACACTCTCTCTCTCTCTCTCTCTCTCTCTCTCTCTCTCTCTCTCTCTCTCTCTCTCTCTCTCTCTCTCTCTCTCTCTTCTCTCTCTCACACACATACACACTCTCTCACACACACAGTAAGTGACACACACAGTGAGAACATTAATAACAGAATAATAACCATCATAGATCTAAAAACAACAGAATAAATGTAGAACTTATTTTAAACCCCAATTTCAATTATTCGTTGTAGTATTTTGAACATGTTTTACAATTGATTTTAAAGTTGGTTTTGGTTTTGAAAAACATTGAAATTCCAGGGATCCCTCCGAGTACCACCAGCAGGGGGCCCACAGGTTGAGAATGGCTGAGCTAGGCTATATAAATATAACATTCATTCATAGTATTTCTGTAACTGTTAGATGATTGGATTTATCTTTACATTTGGTTTACTATTTCCCTGCATAGTCTATGTAAATGTAAAAACGGTAGGTTATATTAATAACTCAGGTTATAATGTCTTAGTTACTATTTGTACTATATTATTAATAAAATTATTGTAGCTATAGATGTTTATGACATTATGTTTATGTATGTCATTACTCTTTATTAATGTATATTGTATTATACATATTCACATATTTTCCCTGAATACAAACCCTTAAACTGTAGCATCGCCTCCGTGATTCTTTAATTGGAGTCACAACCCCATAGTGTCCGCCAGTTCTATAAAGCGCATCTGTGGACCTTCATTGCAGTGGCGTCGCGTGGGTCAAATAACAGAGGATGCCAAAAAAATAGTTATAAAAAATTTTTTAAACGTTTATTAATATATATATTTTCTTTATATATATATTTAAGCCAAATAATATTGTGACTAAATAAAAATGCACACTAAATAAAAATACACATTTCAAGTGTAAACAATAGATACAGCTATAGCTATAGTCCATGGGCCAGACCAGATATCGGCAGTGTTGTGCTAGTTACTGAAAAATAGTAATTCAGTTACTTTACTAGTTACTTACACCCAAAAGTAATGCGTGACTGTGAAAAGTAACTATTTAGTTACTTTAAAAAATATATATATTTAATTGCTCCCATTAATGCCCTTACAGATTCTTAGTCAAAATCTGTCGATCAACTTGACAGTTTCCATTCATTTGCATTCACATCACTGAACTCTGCTAAGCAATGTGTTCTATATACAATGAGCTGTATGTGTGTGTCACTGGAATTTCCCCGTGAGGGATTAATAAAAGATATCCTTATCCTTATCCTTATCCTTATATACTATACAAACACAAAAAATGGGTACAATACAGTACAGCTCAATACAAACAACTGCTAAGAGGATGCAGACCAGAGAAATACTTTAGTCTTGTTTACATAAGAGAGAGAGTGGGCGCAGTTTCGCTCGTTCGGTTAATTTCTCCAGGAGGGAGAAAATTATTATAATACAGAGATGAAAAATAATGATTTTTTTTATTATTGTAAACTATTAAAAAAAATATATTAATCTTTAATTTTAATTTTTTTTACTGTTTATATTTTTGGGGACGCTTGGCTTCCCTTGGCCTCCATGAATATTCGCCACTGCTTCATTGGTCCTTCGAGCCGGAGGGAGCTCCTTCAAGACGCTATGGCAGACAAGGACACCACAGAGACATCTGCTCATCCCCAGAGAGACCCCACGTGACTTCGAAGCAGGCTATGAACCTCTAAAGGCTCTATCCCATGCATCACAGTGCCGGGCTAGGGAGATGAGGACCCCATCTATGAGGAGCGAGCACCCCCATCAGTCGATCACATCCAGACACCTGGGCCCTCATTCATCAATGTGTGCGTAGAACATGTTCTATTTCCACACGTAAGCACGGAATGTAGAACTAGTGTACGCACAGGGAAGTCGGGATTCATCACACGTGCGTACGCAGGCTCTACGCACACCTGTCATGATGAATCCCACCTTGGCTCTGCGCCGAGGCTCGTGCACCCTTTCACGTATTTGCATACCAGAAACGCCCCGATTAACCATATACGGTAATGGAATACACCCATGAAATGTGGAAAAATGGACTAAGCCGAGGGAAGCGTGTCATGAGACAGGCTGACAGACGTGTACACTTACGGTGATGTCGGATATGATATCTATTAACCATTGCTGCCTGGGCAGCGCAAACACTAATAAATACCGCGCTGGAATATGACTGCCTTTTCCCGTGTTGTTTGATTAATACCCAGGGATTAAAGTTCTCCTCAATTTTATTCCAAATCGCGATGGATCTCCCGTCAATTTTCTACCTGCTGCATATGATTTCTAGAGGCATACTACAATCTATTTTGATGTCAGTATTGGGTAGCCTATATAAACAATAATAGAGAGCATATACAAGAACAATGAATCTCACTGCATGTATGATGTAGCCTGCCTTTCAATACATGAACTTGAATTCCATCATGTTTGTGTGCGGGACTCACAAGGCTGTTGTCACAATGGGTGGTACCGGTACAGTAATAATTACAGTCCACACAATATCACAATCCATGCCATAGCCTATGTTCTATTAGGACATGATCTGTGACGACAAATGTTCTAGAATGTTTGAAGATATCATACTCTGACAGCATGCCTATGATCAACAAAAACGCGAACTTGAATCCCATCATATACATAGTCTGTCCACTATCTGGTGTCATTGCAATGCGTTTTCTATTCTTTCTTATACAGTAAAAAGGGGGAAGAACACTATATTCATATGACTTGTATTCTGCTTACAGCTTCGAAATTCCACTTGTTTCGTTTAACGTAAAGCCTTTTAAATATAATCAAAACGTTCCCATGTTTCTGCGGTCTGCGCAAAATAATAACGAGTTGAGCTTTATGATTTATGATGAATTGAAAATGGGGGACCCTGATGTAAACAAGACGAAAGTTGGTCTGCATCCCCAATTAACAATTGTATGTACTGAGCTGTACTGTACTGTACCCATTCTGCAATCTGTTAATAAACTTTTCAATCAATCAATCAATCAATCAAGCTACGCGGAGCGCAGTCAGTCAGTAGCCTACACCCCGTATATTCCGATAACGCTATATAAACCATGCTGCATTCATTCTGAGAGAAAGATCTATTATTCCAAATGCTATTTATAGGGTTTTGACCATAATTACACTACTGTTGCTATTTTACAATGAACTATAATGAACTACGGTTCGTACAGAACATGCCAGTGTTATTATGCACAGAAGCTCATTTCCTTGTTGTAATAATATATTCTACCACTGGGCGCCAGGTACGCCTGGTCTGACCTGTGCGTAGATGTAAGCACGGAGTCAAGTTCAAATCGAAATTGATGAATCCCACTCTTTGCTTAGAAATGATCATACGCACAGGGTAAGCACAGATCTGTGCGTAGAACACGTTGATGAATGAGGGCCCTGGTGACGCAAGGGCTCCTTCTGAGGGTAGTAGGTCCTCATGTCAGTCAATTCCTAGAACCACCACTAGGTCCAGTGTTGGCTCTTTTCGTTCATCAGTGAGTGTACACCCACAACATGCTCTCTCACCAGTCCCGGAAGCTATTCTTCAGGAGCGCTTGAGAAGCTACAGTGCCAGGTGCAAGAAGACTGCAACGATGATCTGGAGTATCAGCGCTTACAATGCCTACTGCAGGAAGCACAAGATGCCCAGGAAGCTATCGCCAAACGCCTTGACAGGCAGAGTCGGCTTCAAGAGTCAGAGATGGAGGGACCATGTGCATTGTCTCCCAGGAGCCTCTACTCTCTACCGGTGATGAATGCTCCACCTGCAAATGCTCCTACAGGCTCACGACACCAACCCATCTCTCATCTACACTGCACTATTGCACTATTTGACTCTGTTTATTCTATCTTACTAGGGGTGTAACAATGCATCGATGCATCGCAATTAAGGGCTGTCAAAGTGAACGCATAATTCTTTTAACGCCAGTATTTCTTTTTTGCACAAGATTAACGTTAAACATTTCTTTTAATTAAATGTTTTACTAGACTTCACTCAGGTTTATTATTGATACTCTCATTGATACTATGTTTGTTTCTGACTCTCTGGTGGCAAGAATATTATTGTCATGTTGTTTACCGGCCACCTGACTCAGCCATTAAAGATTTCAATGAAAGTTTGCTCAGCTCTCTTGATCTGATAAGCAAAGAGAATAAACCCTGTTTAATTTTAGGTGATTTTAACATTGATCTTTTTAAAAGTAAACCAGATAACCTTAGTGGGGGTTTCCTCAATATCCTTTATTCAAATTACTTCTTTCCTCTTATCTATAAAAACCTACATAAGTAACTTAATCATTTATAATAACACTCAGTTATAAGACATTTATAAGGTATTTGTAGATAATGAACTAATCATGAACAAACCATTTATATACATTCGTAAATGATTATTAAATCATTTATAACTATATAGTCAGAGAGAGAGGGGAGGGTGAGAGATGAGGAAGGGGCAAGAGAGAAAGAGAGCTAGGAGCGTGTGTGCGGGCGTGCGATCTAACGTTTTCTTTCCCCTATTATTTCATGTACACTTTATTCATTGTTTTAAATTATTATTTTCTTTTAAGTTATTTTGTGTATCACGCTGTTTTGAATTTGATGCCAATTTTCAATGCATGAGGATCATCCTTTTGTGTTAAATGGCTGCATAAATTCAGCGACTTCGGGTCATTGAGAAGCGCTATATAAATACAATGAATTATTATTATTATTATTATAAAGGAAGCATTTGTTGACTCTCATGTTGATAAGAGTATTAAAACTTGAAAAATATCTATTTAAGGTAGATTTATAACAGATAAAAAATCATGCGATTAATCAGATTAAATATTTTAATCTATTGACAGCCTTAATCGCAATGCATCGATCCTAAGGTAACGATTCAACTGCATCGATTTTAATAAAAAAAAAATATATTTATAGGTCGATTTTTTATTGACCTATAGTCCATTCATGCTGAGTGAATCAGTTCCCCCAGCCACATTTGTGTATACAATCTTTTTGGGGGAATTAACTGATAGAAAATTCGAATCACATCGAATCGTGGTCAAATTAAGAGATTTCATGATGCATTGAATCGTTGCCTGAAGAATCGTAATCGAATCGAATCGTTGTGGGGTCAAATATTTACACCCATATATCTTACTCTTTCTATTATTGTCTATTTTTTAA
The DNA here is from genome assembly GCF_963971535.1 of Notolepis coatsorum. Lineage (NCBI taxonomy): Eukaryota > Metazoa > Chordata > Actinopteri > Aulopiformes > Paralepididae > Notolepis > Notolepis coatsorum. The sequence continues at coordinate 106,528,925 of NC_140169.1, read as the reverse complement.
ACTGAATCAAACCATAAACAAGGTGGCCTGTTAGGGCGGTTAGGTGGCGTAGCGGAGATTATGTTCGTCACCAACCCCGGAGCTGTGAGCTGGATTCGAACAGGCGAATCCAGCTCATAGCTCCGGGGTTGTCACCAGCTTGGCTGGCCGTTCACACTAATACAATTGGCTGTATTAGAGGGTGGGAGAAGCTGGCGGGGTGGGTCCGGGTCGTTGTAAACAGCGACTCCTACAGTTCGGTCGGGGCGCCTGCTAAGCGCGGATAGGACCTGAGTGGGATAGTGTGATCCTTCCACACGCTACGCCCTCTCAGGGAGGATCCGCGCTGCCAGGTGAAAAGAAGCGGTTGATTGGCTGGACGTGTGTCGGAGGAAGCACGTGATAGCCTCCACTCTCCCAGATGATCTGACTGTGGGGGGTAAGTGCGCAGCGACCAGGAAGGGGATTGGGAATTGGCATACGACTAACATTGGGATGGGAGAAAATCGGAGGAAAATGGAGGGGGGAAAAGATCAAAAAGGAAAAGAAAAAAAAACAAGGTGGCCTGTTGGGATGTTAGATCCTAATGTGAAAAACTGTGATTTTATATGTCTGCACTTTATGTGCTAATTTTATGCTATATGTCTTTTATCTGTTGTTACGACCCTGGCTCAGAGGGAAGCAACACCAATGGTCTGTGTTTAAACCAAAAGACTATAACTATTTTAATATCTAGCACAAACTAACGATCAATGTGGTGTAAGATAGGGAGACACTTGTTCCAACAGTGTCTTCCTGGTAGCAATCTCTGTGCATGGGTGGGTGGGGAAGTGCCTTTGAGCCTGCCAGGCAGGTGTCCAATTAGCAGCAATCAGCTGAAACACAGGACACAGGATTAACCAAAACATGGTACATAACATTTCCCCCACCAAAATGGTTGCCCAGGAGGCAACCACTACACATCAAACCACCAAACAGTGAGTCACTACCACAAAGCGGCAATGGGTCGGCCCCTGTCGAACACGACCATCAACCTTGTCGAATGCTCCCCACTGTGGAACATTCGACAATGATGTTTAAAACAAAAAACAACACTGTCCCGACTCTCGGGCAAGCAAGACCTCACAAAAGGTTCCTCCACTGCGGTATATGGCTGGAGTGGGGCAGGCTCATCCTCCACTGAAGCGTAAGGCTTAGGACCCCATCGACAAACCAAGACCTTATCACATATGAGCTCCATTTCAACAGGCCCCTCCACCGATACCACCCTGTCAAAAAGAGACTGCAAACCAAAATCAATATGAGAGCTAAGCTCACTGCGCTCAACAGGACAGAACACAGAAAAACAAAAATCATAGGTCTCTGATACCACCACAGCGCCCATATCCATTCCTTCTGGCACTGGCAGTTCAGGATACTGCAAATCGTGAACATCCAAGGTAAGATGCACCGCCTCAGGTACGGCCCCACCGTCCCTGGAACATGGCAATACATCAGTCACAAAAGCATCTGGAATACCATCCAAAATGGCGTCACACAAAATAACATTGTCATGATCAAAATGGTTGCCACTCATCAGACCAGGTCGCGTGAACACTTTAGGCGCATGAGCCGCAACGCGCTCTTCAGAGGCAGGAATACTAAGCTCCCCCTTAAGCTCCAGGAGAGAGGAGAGAGGCTGAAAACCTGCAGTTCTTGCCCGACTGATGGGAGCCGAATCCCGGATCCGATTTTTCTGATGAATACCCCCAAAACATGGAGGTCCCGAACGCATGGAAGTATTGATTGCGCCGTAACGAATCATTAAAAAAATATACCGTTAACTGGAATATGTTGTGCCTTTACACATATGTTGGATTATGTAATTGGTTTGTCATGACAAACTAATAAAAAATCGCGATTTACCCGGTGGCTACAACAACACACAGTGACTACATGCATCATTGTTTACAATGAACGGTGGGGCTAATATAAAGGACTGGACACGGACGCATTAAACAGCAATCAATTAATTTAATATAACAGTCCGGTTCTGTGTTTGTTTGTGTCTGTAGATTGTTGGTGAACAACTAACGTAAGGTTATGAATATAACCGTAGTTCTATGAATACTAGTGACGCTCAGCGTTATCTGCACTAACCTCACTTTGTGCATTTGCACTGAATAAAAATTCACAATGTACCTTTACATACCAACATTCGTCTGGCCACACCCCCATCCGCTACCTTCATAAGCAGGTGTGTGGCCACACACTCGCCTCCTTCCCAATCTTTCACCACAAGGCGAGATCAAAGGCCGCAGTGGCGTCCAGACGCTGAGCGTCACTAGTATTCATAGAACTACGGTTATATTCATAACCTTACGTTCTATATCATACTAGCTTCCGCTCAGCGTCATCTGCACTACGGGAGCTGAGCGGGAGCTTGAAGCTCGACAAATGAACCCCACTGAGGCCCCCCACAACCATCAGAACCGGGGAGGACCGAGCCCCCTCGACCCTCCCTAATGGAGGATACCCCCCCTATTGGAGGACGGGAGGGAGACGGATCCGACCGTGCGAAGAGAAACTCGAGCAACCCAACGCACAGGGTGAGCAGACCGTGGCTTGACCCCACGACTACGCACACGCACAACCCGCATGCCACCAGGGAACGAACGGAAGGAACAAAACCTCGTTACCGCCCCCAAAATCACGGGGTCGAGAGCAAACTCAACCCCGTGGCAAGGCCGTAGCAGCGGAGCGCGAAGGAAGACCCAGACCCACTGAAGGGACTGGATCCCCCGGAAAAAGGGGGCCCGGAGAGGACAACGATGCTACAGCATCAAGACCTCACCAGGCGGTCACTAGTGACACCGCCCCCCACATTGCCAGCGTATTCAGACAGGGCCCCTCCAAGAGCGGGCCCTTCCCCCCACTAGCACGCCGCCTGGCACACTGACCCTGGCACACTCAGGCAGTCAGCATGGCTGTAACTCGAAGCACTCAAGAGGCTACACTACAGCGGGAGCAGGCAGCGCACCGGGGAGACGACCCCAGAAGGGGTCGATCCCTCAATCCAGGCAGCAGGCATTTGACCCGAGCCTGGAGCACTGCGGACGAGACAGGCGCCAAAGGGGTCAACTGAAAACAGCACCCCCGGCGGAAGGGGCGTATGCTGGCATTGTTGCGCACCATGACAAAGTCTCCACCAAAAAACCCCGACCCAGAGGGGCCGAGGCAGAGAAGGCTGACACGATTGGCAGACGTCATGAACGTGCAGGGGCACACTCAACCGGGTAACCCGGGAGTTGACTCTGCTCCAACACACCAGGGAATCAACCACCCTCTTGGTACCACATGCGGTGGTTGTTCCTATAACCCAGGGGTAGGCAACCCTAGGCACGCACGCGGGGGCATTTGCATAGACACAGGGGGCAGCAATATATAAAAAAATAAAAATAAAAAATTATAATTTTTTTTTTTCTTTTGCTTTGAAATATTATAGTAAAATATTTTGCACTGTTGTCGCATTTATCTTGTTGAAATCCTCCCACAGGTTCTTTTTACTACCACATATTTAATTGAGACCCTTTATTTGTTTATTATAATTTAGCTGGAAATACATTGCTACATCATTCAGTAACATTTGCAGAGCCTTATAACAAACACATTATTACGGTCACCATTGTGACCAGTGGGATTAATCAACACATTTTATAATTAATTTTTCTATTTCATTGAACATTGCACATGTTAAAAGCCATTTTTTTTACTCAAAATGTGAGTATTACAAAGTCAACTTGTGTTCTTAAAACAATGACAATAAACATAGTTTTATTAGGTTGAAATAATGTGGTTGTGTACTTAGTTTTCTGTTAACTTATGGATTGAAAACTGAAAACCTTAATGCACAGTAACTGAACTCAATATTTTTAAGTTCTGGTAACTTATTATTATTATTCTTTTTTACAGTGTAGTCTTGCGATCAATCAAAACTTATTTACACGATATACCTCACATTCACCCTCCATTCACATCCTGGTGTTCTCCTGGTGTTCTCCATTAGGCCTGTAGGTGGAGCTATGACAGCACACGTACAGTACACACACCGATGGTGTGTGATGTGTCCAAAAATGAATGGGCAAATGTGAGTGAAATGGTCGCACTGTATGCAGTTGTTTGTCTGCATTGCATTCCCCCCCCCCCCCAACTCAGATTTAGGGTTGATACAACCATCATAATAATATTGTTAATAATAACAATAACAATAATGATGTAATAATGTAAAAATTATCATAAAAAATACCTGATTATGAGAAGAAAAAAATTACGATGCATGGAATATTGTTGAGGCACACTAGTTACAACTATATTTCAAACAGGCACTCCATGTCAAAAAGGTTGCTGACCCCTGCTATAACCCCTCAAGAAAAAACTCCAAAACACACCTGCGGGTATACACTGGCTATACCGCAGTACAAGTGTTTCAGTTTTCAAAAAGGGGGTTATTCCAGGCCTACGGGTCGACGAAACACAACTTCGGACCGGGCCCAGCGGCCCGGGAAGCACACAGGGATGCCAGAGGAGGTCCATAAGACCACCCCAACAGCCCCCTCTTCGCCATGCGTAAGAGAGGAGCGAAAAGAATGGAAAACCAGCCCCTTTATGATAACGCAGGGTACAACCTGTACCCAACAAAGGGTCTCCATAACGCCCAACCCTGTGACACCCGGGCCGACCCGGCATTTTTTCCCCCAAAAAAAGCACAAGTCCCTCAGGGTACCAGAACAGCAGATCTGCGTCCCCGGCAGACAACGGGTTAACTGACCTGGACCAGCGTGACCAGAACCAGTCCCGTGCCCTAATCACGCCGACATCCCCACTCCAAGAGAGGGGGTAGGTACGCATGTCGATCTAAAACATGAAAAGAGGGCGCCACCCAGACGGTCACATCCGTACCGCCTCAGTGGCCCACCCCAAGGGCGTGAGACCCCTCTACCTATGTTTTGATCTATTCCGTTAACATCCCCCAGATATGAACGAGAATTCGTCGAGACCTAGTAACAGGAAGAGAAAACCTCCATCCCAGTTGCCCTATAAAAACGCCGTTTTAATAATGAGCAACCAAGGCGTACCAGCCTCCTGCGTGATTCTTATCAGAAAACACCCCGAGCCAGCACTATGTACGCGTTGAGACCCAAACACATCAATGGATAGTCTAACAAGACACCAGACATTGTTCCTCCAAGTCGCCTGGGAGAACGACAAGGAGCCATCGTGCTTCATGTCCTTTCCTCTTTTTATTAAAAAAGAAAGAAACACAGACTGACATGAATCCCACGTGACGCGGCTGAGGGTAAAAACTGGTTTCATTTTTACATACCGCCACCCTCACCACATAGAGGAGACGGGAATCCTCAGAGAGACTTCCCATGTGAGCCATGAATTGAAAAGTCACGGTAACATTGAGCCATGTGACCAACAGACTCAAGTTACATGTATATCGAGCGTAGCAGAACACTAAGTTCCTACGCTCTGCCCCGACAACTTGACAATGACAGACCCATACAGGGGTCTGAAAAAAACTCACGGAAGCCGTCGTCCAATAGAAACGTGCCCAGTGATGTATTCTATGATGGGGGGAAACCCATGACTCGTGATAGGTGCAGAGTCAGGGAAACCCTCCCCCCCCCCCCCCCCCCCCCCCCCGTGCCAAGCTGCCTAACAGCTTGGCCTGACCGTATGAAAAGAGAGTAAAAAAGAAACCCGACCAATCAGAAGAGGGAAGGAGGGGTTTATCCGGTACCCCCTCGCAAGCCCAACCCTTGAATACGACAACAACAATAGCCATATGATACCTTAAGTAGCCAGTATGCTAATGAACAGCGCAAAGCCAATTCAATGCACGCTAGCCACAGACAAGTCTGTGAACAGGGTTTATAACAAGGCCAAAGTTATATATGTGTGAACCCAACACCCATGTTTATGTTGCAAGACACAGAAAATCTGATAGAGAGAGAGAGCGGCCTGAACCGCGGTACCTTTACACACACAAGCATTACTGCAGACCAACACAACAGTGTTGCGGCTCAATATCACTGTTTAAGCAACAGAGCACACAACTAACCTCTACCTTTATGTGAAGAACCTAATCTTCAGGTCGAGGCAGAAGTGTAAGCTGCAGGCCTTGCTTAAGCTCTAACATGAAATGTAGCGACCAACAAGACTAAAAGTCTAGCCCTTCTATCAAACCCACACTAACGAAAGGTTCACACATCGTATCCCCATCATATGTCGTGAATAAACACACAGTTTGTAACAAAAAATAGTCCCAGGAGGGACCCTTTATTTTTAACCAAAATCATACGATGGGCCGGGAAGGGAACAGGGGGGACCACAGAGGGAAAAAAGTCACTTTAGCGACGCGAGCCCCGGAGGGACGGTAAAGGATTGGAGGCTGGTCACGACGATCCCTACCGTCACCTCCGAGCGTGGATGGGCCGGCTGCAGTGGCGGAGGCGCCCTCTTTCCTCCTGGCCTTCTTCGCTGAAGGTCCAGCAATGGCGGTGGTAGCAGCGGCGGCTACGGCGGCAGAACCTCGACGACGAGCCTTCCATCTGACTCCACCGGCGACATCGGGCGGGGGGAAATGAGGCTGGAGCACGGAACGCTCCTCCTACATTTCCCTGCAGGTTGAGGTCATCAGCTGCAACGCCAATCCGAAGAGCCCAGCATCAGAGAGGGGTGCCATCAGAAGTGGAGTCCTCTTCCTTTCCGGCACACGCGCCTGCTCCAGCCAAAGGTGGCACTGGGCTAGAGTGGCCAGGGCACGTACTTTCCCAGCGGCGACGGCCTGCAGCTGGATCAGATGCAGGATGGCTCCTGCCGACTGGGCGAGCTGATCACGTTGCAACTCAGTCAGCTCCGTACCGCCCGTCATTATCCAGGACATGAATCTCGCCAGCTGCGCGATGTTAGAAGTGGCAGCCAGAGATTGAGTCGCGGAGATGAATGACTGGTCACTCCAGTAAGCCAACCGCCTCGCCGATTTCCCTTGGGGAACCGGCTTCCGTAACGGCTCCCACACCACCTCAGGACAAAGGAGAGCTGCCATCGGCCTATCAAGCCGAGGCACCCCCTTCTTCATACCGTCTACCAAACCCACCACCCTCGTGACTCGCACGTAGGCGGGGGTGAGGCCCGTGATGTGGGAGACCACCTGTCCCTGACGGACGTAGGCCTCCATCGAGGGGAAAAATGGGCAGACAACGCCCATCTCTCTCACAGGACGACGTTGCCATAGATGACCTATGAGATCATCAGGGACAGGAACAGGCAGTGGCTGCGGCAGCGGCACGCCGTTTGCGACTGCCGCCGCCATGAGCTCGGGGAACAAAGCACGCAGTTCCCCCTGCATACTTTCCCCCACTGAGCTCGCGTCCCACACATGCAGCAGACTACTGGTTACAGAGCCACATTCTGATGTGGCTGATAGCAGGGCATCCCGCCGCCGAGTCGGAGGTTCTAACCCAACATCCGCGTACGAGGGACCCCGAGGAGACCTATCACCCCCCTCCAGTGTAACCTGGACGGGCGGCGGACATGTCTCCACCGGGGCGTCAAATAAGAACCCGTCTGCCTCTACCATGTAGTCCTCTGTTTCCATCAGCCATGGAGAATCAGACGCATCCTCATGCGGCTCCAGCAACTCACCAAAACCAGACCGTCTACAAGCCACCATTTTACGACGGGAGCGAGCAGACGCAAAAAGTTTGCATCTCAAATCCTCCGCCACCAGAGGAGCCGGCCGCCCAACAGCGGACGACTCGCCGGCGGCAAAGGAACCAGAGCCGGAACCAGGCCATCTCACAGGAGACGGCGCTGGTGCACCAGCTCCTTGGAGAGGCAAACTACCTATCGGACGCCTAACGGGCGCGGCTGCCGACCACGAAAGTGGCCTCAACCGCGCTCCAAGACGCACGGCAGAGGAGGAAATGGAGAACCACTGGTGAAAGGTAACGTTGCTAGCGCGACCCTCCGAGGTAAACATTATGACTTAGCTTTTTTCTTTTTTAAAGTTATGAGAGAAAGAAAAAAGCAAGAAAAAATGTAAACACATAACTCAACTTTCTTCAGTTTAAACAACCTTGTCAAGTGATGTATATAACAGGCACTTGCTTGTGATGAAAGTGAAGAAGGAGGCGAGTGTGTGGCCACACACCTGCTTATGAAGGTAGCGGATGGGGGTGTGGCCAGACGAATGTTGGTATGTAAAGGTACATTGTGAATTTTTATTCAGTGCAAATGCACAAAGTGAGGTTAGTGCAGATGACGCTGAGCGGAAGCTAGTATGATATAGAACGTTAGGTTTGTTTAACGCGTCCATGTCCAGTCCTTTAGATTAGCCCCACCGTTCATTGTAAACAATGATGCATGTAGTCACTGTGTGTTGTTGTAGCCACCGGTTAAATCGCGATTTTTTATTAGTTTGTCATGACAAACCAATCACATAATCCAACATATTCCAGTTAACGGTATATTTTTTTAATGATTTGTTACGGCGCAATCAATACTTCCATGCGTTCGGGACCTCCATGTTTTGGGGGTATTCATCAGAAAAATCGGATCCGGGATTCGGCTCCCATCAGTCGGGCAAGAACTGCGGGTTGTCAGCCTCTCTCCTCTCTCCTGGAGCTTAAGGGGGAGCCGCGCTCGGCCAATCAGAGAAATGCGGAAGGCGCTCGGCCAATCAGAGAAACGCGGAAGGGCATGTTGGTTGCCGAAAGTGTTCACGCGACCAGGTCGTGAAGGCAGCTCCTGCTGTACAGGACACAGGTAACTAGGTTGACTAGCATACCTAGCATACCCAGTGCCTGGCAGAGAGTCAGTGTGGACACGTGAATCAATATCAGAATCATCAACTGACATACTGGGATCATCCCTGCCCACAAGTGAAACATCATGAACAATAGAGCTACTGTGGGAAGGCTGGCAGCCTAAGCCAGGCCTTGTAGCCTCTTCAACTAGAACGGTGCCACATGAATCAACAACATTTCTCATAGCATCCTTCCCACACTCATCCTCCAATTCGTCCGTGGCCTCAGCCACCATACAGGCTGGGAAGACCTCGAGACACTGCGCTGCCAGATCATCTCCTGCCACATGCATATCCGGCACGCATGTCACCTTCGGTTCCACCACCGGGCCTGACACAAAGGCACAATCAAGAAAATCATTATGCAGAGGTACATCCACAGTGTGCATTCCAAAATTCTCAACAGGGTCACTTTTCAATTCAACAAAGAATGTGTCACTAAGTGTAACGTCACAATTTGAGTTATCAACATCATGGCTGTCACTTCTGTCCTTTGACATTGCCCGTGTTACAGCACACACAGGGAACACTCCTGGATGTCTCTGTGCCAGCCCATCAGGGACCTCAGAAACCACAGGGATGGGAATTACAACTGGAGTAGCCAGCACTTTGCCACCAGCCAAATCATTCCCTAGAATGAAGGACACATATTTTATGGGAATGTGAGAACATTCAACATTGCCTGATACTAAGGGAGAGTTGAGTGTGACCTCATGCAAAGGTGCATCCACAAAGCCTCCTCCAAAGCCTTGAACAACGGCACCGGAATGCAATGAAGACTTTTCTGAAAACGGCAAAATCCCCTCCAGAATGAGGGACTGAAAAGCTCCTGTATCTCTCCATATTGTTATAGCCTGCTTTGACTCTAGTGCATCAGTCAGGGAAACAAATCCATCTATCATAAATGTTGAGGAGCCCTCGAGCTCTTTGTTCGCACCTTTGATACTCCCCCCATCACCCGCTAACGTCGGCATAGGTGTTCTGCATACGGTTTCCACCAGAGCCACAGTTTTGACATTTCTCTGTTCAAGCACAGGGCACCCAGCAATGATATGACCAGGCTCCTTACAGTAGAAACATATAACCCCCTCTGGGAATGCACTAGCAAAACCACCAGGCCTTGGAGTAGAAGTAACCTGATCAGCAGACACAGGTTTTGGGAAACGGCCCCCCCCTGAAAAGGACGCCTACCCCTGGACTCAACACGGTATTCCTCCACAAAGACGGACTTGTGTGTCAACACAAACTCATCAGCCAAGACAGCAGCGTATCTTCAATACCTTACGCTCGTTTAGATGAGTGGAAACGGTATCAGGAACACATCTTTTAAATTCCTCTAGGAGAATCAACTGTCTAAGCTGCTCCTTTGACTCTGACTTCTGAGAGGTGCACCATCTATCAAATAGGTTCTCCTTCTCTTTTCCAAATTCAACATACGTCTGTCCCTCCGACCTGCGATAGCCTCTAAAACGCTGACGCCTCTGGGACTAACTCATAAGCCCTCAATATGGAAGCTTTAACAAGCTCATAGCTCATAGCTCAAATGGCAAACCACACAAGAGAACCAACGCCCTTCAGTAACACAAACCAGTAAGGCAAAACCCCCTGTTACACTAAAAAAAATAACAAACAAATTCAAACAGGTGCCCCTTATAATCTGATATGACTACTCACAGCTTCTACATCTACACTGCAGTCAATGAAGGACTGCCAGGCCCACCACATGTCTAACTAAAAAAATAACTTACATCAGGCCCTAACACACTAACTGTATTTTCTGGCACCCTAACCTACCTATCCTGAAGCTAAAGCACTGTAGACCTAACCCTCTTCAACCACACCTGCTACCAGCCAAAGATCATATTGACCACCAACCCGTCAAGTATATGGTATGGTACAAGACAAGTAGATGGTACCAATCCCTTCTATGACTGCCCCAGGGGTAAGTGGTACACAGGAAGCTACACACAGCCAGAAAATAATGACACTACCTACATGTGGTGTCCACTAAACTAAATATTTTAACAGCATACAGGTAGTCAAATCAAATCACAACGTAAGGGCATACTCACCTGTTTGAAGACCGGCTCAAGCCCCCATCAGGTTACACAACACCTGAATACTACCCAAACCACAGCACCAAGACACACCACGGAAAAAAAATTAAACATTTCTCTTTTCTTTTTCTTTTTTTTTCCTACCAAAGGCAATTGCCTAACAAAACAAGTCTAGGGTAAATGTTTTCCAAATTCACTCCCGGACGAGCGCCCAATTGTTACGACCCTGGCTCAGAGGGAAGCAACATAAGGGCACACAGACACCAATGGTCTGTGTTTAAACCAAAAGACTATAACTATTATAATATCTAGCACAAACTAACGATCAATGTGGTGTAAGATAGGGAGACACTTGTTCCAACAGTGTCTTCCTGGTAGCAATCTCTGTGCATGTGTGGGTGGGGAAGTGCCTTTGAGCCTGCCAGGCAGGTGTCCAATTAGCAGCAATCAGCTGAAACATAGGACACAGGATTACCCAAAACATGGTACATAACATCTGTTGTGAAGCACGTTGAGCTGCAGTTTCTGTATGAAAGGTGCTATACAAATAAAGTTTTATTATTATTATTACACCCTGCACCCCCTCTTGTGCATGCAGCAGTATCTGAGCCGACCTACCCACCACCTGGGTTGCAGCACCATGCAGTGGCACCCATGCCTCTAGCCAGGGCCGCCTGGGAGAAATGCGAGGCCCTGTGCGAGATTTAACGCGAGCCCCCCCCCCCCCCCCCCCCCCCCCCCAAAAGGTAAAAAAAAAAAAAAATATATATATATATATATATATTTTTTTTTATTTTATTTTTTTTTTTTTATACAGTCAACATATTCTTAAATAATAGCGCTGCCCGAGGCGGGGCATGATACAGTCAACATATAGCAAAAGAGAGAGCGAGAGAGAGCTCCCGTTCTACAGTCAATATACAGTGTACAGAGAGAGAGAGAGAGAGAGAGAGAGAGACACATTGGAAAGAAATTGAAATGCTATTTGGCCCTAAACAGAGAGTACACAGTGGCAGAATACCTGAGCACTGTGACTGAAGATCCTTGAGCACAGCCTAGCCATCGAGAAAGGCCGCCATAGGCAGACTGTGTGTGTTAGAAAGAGAGAGAGAGAGAGAGAGAGAACATGTGTGTTTGTCATGTGTGTGTGTGTTAGAGAGAGACTATAGCATGTATGAGAGATTCAAAAGGACAAAGATCAACAATCCAACAAGAAGAGCGTCTATACCAGAGAAACCAAAGCAGCAAGGAGCCAATGGCCGACATCAGCTAAATAGGCTAGCCAGGTACTGTGACACCAGGCCACGTGACACACAGCTTTGGCCAACGGCCCAACGCTACCCAAGCTACACAAACGACCATTCACACACAGCACATGTCGTATCTCCAAATGTTGTGAAGTAGCATATGTTTTGCCTGGAAAAAAACATCGTTATTAACAAAACATTCGGGAGGGGAAGGAAGGAAGAGTGGGGTAATGTCATGACATTTTACCTGCACGAGGAACACAGGTCTCCACGTTGACGAAAGGCCTCTCGCTGTCGGGACAAAGCTATGGCCAGAGCCTTGTCATGGTGCAGGCCCGACTACATCTTCTGTCAAAGATGATGTCGTAGTCAGAGTGCCAGGGCCTGCTATTCTCAAGGCTAACTGATAGCATCAAACGAACGTTCCCAGCTGACGCTAAACAGCTAACTGGCTAACAGTTAGCTCAATCAGGCACCTGGCTGCATGTAGTAGCCGCATAGCTTGCTTCTGCGTTAGCTAACAGCTAACAAGCTATGCGGCTACTGTCTACATACAGCCAGGTGCTCTCAGCAGGCACACACAGTTAGCTACTAGTAGTACTATATATTAGCTTGTCGACCAGTTTGGCTCCAGGAAGAGAGAAAGATAGATAGGTCAGGACAGGTCCACGGCGGGTATTTAATCATAGGTTGACTCACATAACGCAGTATCAATGAATGCGGCGCGGCCGGCGCCAATGGAGAAGTTGGAAGGAGACTTGGCCCACGGTGTAATTCTTCTTCTTCTTCTTCTTCGAGTACTTTCCGGCAGACTGGACACCTTTCGGCATATTGCTGCCTAACAGATTTATCTGCTCACAAGTTCTCTTCTCCTTCTTTTGAAAAGACATCCACTCGCCTCGCTCCTCTGAATAGCGCTGAATTATCTACCTCGTGTGTCTTCTTCTTCTATTTGGTATTACGGCGGTCGGCGGACGGGCCGGAAACACTATCCTAAAATCTGTAGAGCAGCAAATCCGCAGAAACCGGAAAACTGCAGTCTGCAGAGCCAGGAAGTCAGACACATTCTACAAACGTGTCTAATGTGAAATATATAAGCATATAAGCAAAACTAGATTTTAGGTCTGTGATGAAAAAGGGCCTCGCGGGAAGGGGGGCCTCGCAAAAAAATTAAAAAAAATAAAAAAAAATAATAAAAAATAATAAAAAAAAAAAAAAAAAAAAAAAATTATTTTTTTTTATTTTTTTTTTGCGAGGCCCCCCTTCCCGCGAGGCCCTGTGCGACCGCACTGCTCGCACACCCCCTGAGGCGGCCCTGCCTCTAGCACTTTCTACCATACCACAGAACATGCATCCCTCGCCAGCTAATCGGTTAAGTGATGCATCCTCCAGCACAGGCAATGTCTCGCTCTGCTGCTGTCCCTGTGTACAGTACCCAGCTCCCAACATGCCTGGTCCAATCGAACATGAAGCTTCTGTAGCTACACATGGTATCCAGAGTTCTACTTATGGTGTGACCATCTCTACCGCATCTCAACCATACCAGAATGTGAGTCCTGCTGCACCTCACATGACTCCTATCCCACCACAGGTTATATCAGGGCATTCACAGCATCCAGGATCAGAGATGCTGGTTACCTCCTCCTACGCCATCCCACAGCCGATGCTGCCAGTCTTTGAGTGTGACTTTTCTCTACTTGGATAACTTGATGGGCTGTCATGGACACCTGGTACCAGGTGCTCCTCGGCCACTTGAGACTTCCCAGTGCTCTCCACCTAGCAAGAGCCTACATGTATGACCCTCGGCCGGGTACCGCTGCATTGCAAGCCCTGCAAGACAATACGGTCAACCCAGGCAGCTCGTCCAGTCAGAGTTAGGTGCCATCCTCAACTTACCTACCATAAAGTTTGGTGACACTGAAGCCTTTGACTCCTTCGCCCTGTCCATCCAGTCTCTGGTGGGCATGCTCGGGACACTTGAAGGTCCAAACGGGTACAAGTTGAGATTTGGATCCCACGTTGACCGGCTCCTAAGCAAGATGCCTCCTTCAGTCAGGGACGGATTCATTGAATACTGACTAAGAGCCGTGGTATTCTCCGGAAAGGGTCAGGGTCATGACATACACCCTGCCTGACCTGGCAGTCTGGCTTCAGATGAAGTCACAAGCTACTGTAAGACTAATAAGCTCACTGTGTCCATCATTGGTGCTCAAGGATAAAGTGAGAGATCAACATCTATTGAAAAACTGTATTTTTCATGGCATGTTAAGTATTGTATTAAGTATTAATGATGAATGTAGTCTTCACTTTAGATTAGGGCATGCAATAGCATCTGGAAATGATTTATAGATGTTTTATGAATGTCTAACAAATAATTTGTTAAACATGAAAAGACAAGTCTGGTAATTGCTTCGTGTCTATTCATAAAAGCCAGATTGTTCATAACAGGTGAGTAAAAAGTCCACAAATAATAAACAAACTATTAGACATTTGTTAATGATTAATAGTCTTCACTTTAGATTAGGGCACACAACAATATCTGCAAATGATTCATAGATCTTTTAAGAATGTTTTACAAATCGGGCGGCTAAGTGGTGCAGTGGGCAAGGCGCTCGCCACTAACGCAGGATATGCTGGGTTCGAGCCCAGCTCTCGACGTTGCTACCAGCTTGGCAGGTCGTTCATACTAACACAATTGGCATGTTAGGGGTGGGAAAGCTGGTGGGTGGGGATTGGACGTTGTGGACGGCGACTCCTACAGGTCGGTTGGTGCGCCTGTACAGCAGAATCAGGAAGTAACGGGGGCAGCGTGAGCCTCCCACGCATTACTCCTCGCCACTGAGAGATTGCGCTGTACAGGTGAAAAGATGCGACGGCTGCCTCCTCGTGTACCGGAGGGGACACGTGATGCAAGGCTTCGTCCTCACTGCAGCCGACCAGTGGGAGGCATAGTCTAGCAATGTTCGAGACAGGGGAGGGGAAAATTGAAGGGAGAATTGGCGAGGCGAAATTGGGATAGGAGAACAAATTTAAATAAGGAGAAAAAGTGGATAAAAAAAAGTTGAACATAAACAAATAAATGGAGGTATAGTAGTTTTTTTCATATCCATTTTTCAAAGCATCTACAAATGTGTTACTACACATTAAATAACATTATTTAATGATGAACAAATCAATTACAAACAATGTTGATTATGAGTTATGAATCATTTGTAAATGTTATACAATTATAGTTATAAATTAATTAATAATCATTACGAATGTATATAAATGGTTTGTTCATGATTAGTTCATTATCTTCAAAAAATCTTATACCTTATGAATGTATTATAACTGAGTGTTATTATAAAGTGTTACCGAAACGGTGATTGACAACATAACTAACTCTTTGAATGATGGTATCAAATCTGGGATTCTGTACTCTGACCTGTCAGACAATTTTCCTATATTTCAATTCTCTCTAAAGATCAGTAGAGCTAAACATACCAGCCTTTAATGAAAATGATTAACTCCACATTTAATGAATGCTTTCCTCTTAGTGGTTGTATTAACCCTCCGGGCACCTTTGTCGCAATTCTCAAATAGCCTTTTTCCCCACATGTGTTTGTGGATAGCATTGGCTATATTTCATGTATATGCCAGGAAAGTAGCTCAGTATCACATATTTGAGTCACATTACAATAATACATGTTTTATTATTTTTTCTTTTTCAAAAATCACTATTAACCCTCCAGTCACCTTTGTCGCAGTTCTGGTCAAAAAGCACTTTTTTCACATGTGTTTGTGGATAGCGTTGGCTAGATTTTATGTATATGCCAAAAAAGTAGCTCAGTATCACATCTTGGACTCACATTACAATAATCCATGTTTTTTTTCTTTTTAAACAATCACTATTAACAGGTTCAGCGCCAGAGGTCGCTGTGGGCGTATGGCCGTGTGTGCAAGCGCTGTAATGAATGGGGATACATGCCGGTGTTTGCAGTGCTAAAACTATATTAAATATTATAGCTATAGATCTAATAATATAGTCGATTGTCATTGAGTTTCTTCCGGTCAAGATGCAAAAAACAGATAATTCAAAGTTTTATACCGTGGTGAATATGAGTATAGTTTTAGAGTAATTCTGTAATCCCAGGAAACGCTGCCAAACAGCGTTTACTGCATTTCACTATAAATCGTGCCATTCCTCGCTTGGTTCAACAATCAATCTGAAATCAATGCTAGATTATCGATATTATGTTTCATCATGCATGCATGAAAGGGTGGGGGGGGGTTTCTATGCTTCGATTGTCACCAACGGAATACGTTACACAGTACATTACAGACACACGCTCCGATCACGGGGAAGGAATTATCGGATCAACGCAAGATTGATAGCATATAGCATATATGCGAGAGGGCCTACCTGGAAGAGGTAGAGAATCTGTCACAGTGGTGTCAGGAGAACTGCCTCTCCCTGAACGTCAGCAAAACAAAAGAGATGATTGTGGACTTCAGGAGGTCGGGGGTCAAGGACTACAGCCCCCTCAGCATCGACGGGGCACCGGTTGAGAGAGTGAACAGTTTCAAGTACCTCGGAGCGCACATATCCGAGGACTTGACATGGAACACACACATTGACAGTGTTGTGAAGAAGACACGACAACGCCTCTACTTCCTCAGGCGCCTAAGGAAGTTCCAAGTCAATGTCTGCATCCGGCTTCAACATGGACGGTCGCATTTTACGTAGCTCCCGTAACCAACGCAACAGCCAACGCAACAGAGCAACAACAAAGTACTTTGCGCATTTTCTACTTTCCCTCCTGTGGATTATGGATTTGTACCTGAATTCACAACTCAAGCAGCAACTCCAGACAGAAGTGGAGGGTAGCGAAAACGTAAATCAACAGTCCCATTGCGACTTCTACTTGTTAACGGGCACGGAGAGGAAACATCCACCCTTCGGAGCCTCGGCGATCCACGCAGTACTTACTGCAAATCCGGAACGAAAGAAATTACCCCCGGCAGGCAAGTGTAATAAGAGATCAATGTTTTTATTATATCTGCTCATGTCGGGTGACATACATCAGAACCCTGGTCCCGTAATGACACGGAACCAGAGACTACAGCAAGAAGCGATGGAGGTTCCCATCGCGACCAACAGCATCAACAACGCAACCTGTGGCTACATCTACTGCGCGGACGGCAACGCTTCCCCAATGACGCCGCAGCAGATGAGCACACGTGAGGCAGTGACGAGAGGAGGTGAACCGAGGGTCGAAACCATGACGACCATCTCGACGCGGGATGTAAACATCTCGACGCCCGATAGCCGGCTAGCTAGCAGAGCTAACAACAAAAACAACCAGGAACGAGTCCTTTGTTGTCCCAGCACGGCGCGGGACCCGACACCCCCCTCCCCCCTTCTTTGTTGTTCCAACACGGCGCGGGACCCGACGCCCCCCCCCCCCCTTCCCACCCACAACAACACAGAGGAACAGATCACAAACGGACAATACTTCGAACCTGCCAACATAAATGAAATAACCAACGCCAATGGACTGAACATTTTTCACATTAACATTAACAGCTTAAAAAACAAATTGGATGAAATCAAGCAAATATTCATAAATGGTAAGGCAAACATACTGTGCTTCTCAGAAACTAAGCTCGACGATTCTGTAAAAGATCCAGAGATAGAGATTGAGAACTACTCAATAATCAGGAATGATAGGAACAAACATGGAGGTGGTGTCTGTATGTACATACACAAGGACACCAAATTCATCAACAGAAATGACCTGAATCATAAATCAATTGAAACTGTATGGGTGGAAATCCTATTCGAAAGGGCGAAATCCCTACTGGTTGGCACAGTCTACAGGCCGCCAGATCATAGTGGCTTTTATGATACAATGGATGGGTGTTTAGCTGGAGTTGAGGATGTAGACAAAATTCTTATTGGAGACTGGAACACGGATATGCAACGAAAAGATGCACCCGTCTTCAAGGCCTTCAGTAGGTTTTGTGATCTGCATGGCCTCAGCCAGCTAATCACCCAACCCACACGTGTATGTGAATCAACTCAGACTACCATTGACCTCATTCTGACCTCCGACAAGTCCAAGATCTCAAATAAAGGGGTTATAGCATGTGGGTTAAGTGATCATTATATGATATTCTGTACCCGAAAAAAACTAAAACAAAAGGCTGGCTGCCACAAAACAGTCACATCTAGAGACCTCAAAACCTACTCTAGCGAGGCCTTCAACCTTGAACTGGAGAGTCTGGACTGGTCAGATGAACTCAATGGTACACTGGTTGACGAAACATGGCTTGGTTTCAAAACCAAATTCTCAGCAATACTAAACGACATGGCCCCCCTAAGAACCACCAGGGTAAAAAATCGCGCTGAGCCGTGGATGCACTCCGAAATACTGGCCGCTATGAAAACCAGAGACAAAAAATGCTCTGAGTTTCGTAAAAGTCAGTCAAAGCTTACTAAAAGCACGAGCAGTGAACTCCAAGCCCACGTGACTGAACTCAAACTAGAAAGAAACAGACTAAGAAACGACGTAAACTCCATGATCAAAACTGCAAAAAAGAATTTCATCAATGACAAAACTGAGGAAAACAAAAACAAACCACGTGAACTTTGGAAATTACTCAATAATCAACTAGGATGCAGTAAAAAACTTAAAACCAGATTCTCAAACATAAACATAAAAACTGACAACACGCTCATCACAGACAAGCTGGATGTAGCCAATTACTTAAACATTTTCTTCACAAACATAGCCACAACACTGGTAAACAAACTACCCTCCCACTCAGGGCTTTATGGGGTAGAACACATAGTAGCTTTCTACAAAAACCTAGGGGTCCGCAAAGACGACTTCAAGCTGGAAATGGTAACAACAGATGAGGTACTCAATAAACTGAGCGCCCTCCAACCTAACAAGGCCACTGGCCATGACAACATCCCCTCCAAATTCCTCAGAGACTCAGCAGCCGCCATCACACCAATCATCACACACATAATAAACCTCTCCATAAAACAGGGACACGTCCCCAAGGACTTCAAAATTGCGAGGGTGACCCCTCTGCACAAAAAGGGCAGCAAATTAGACCCAGGCAACTACCGCCCTGTTTCTATTCTCACCTCCATCTCGAAAGTCATGGAAAAAATAGTCTACGAACAGGTCGAAAAGTACCTAGCGGAAAAAAATCTAATCTACGAATTCCAATCTGGCTTCAGAACATCCCACTCCACTGACACATGCCTTCTCTATTTGAATGACCACATCAAACAAGAGGTGGACGCAGGCAAATACTGCGGCATGGTCATGCTGGACCTACAAAAGGCCTTTGACACGGTCAATCACTCCATTCTGATTGACAAGCTAAAAGCAATTGGTTTTGATAGTCTATCAGTGAGCTGGATGCAATCCTACCTTGAGGGGAGGGAACAGATGGTGGAGGTAAACGGTACCCTATCCCCCCCCCTCACAGTGAGCTGTGGTGTTCCACAAGGAAGCATACTAGGACCGCTACTGTTCCTAATTTATGCAAATGACATGTCGTCAGCTTGTGACTGCAACTTGTTCCTGTTTGCGGACGACTCAGCCCTGCTGGTCTCTGACAAGAACAAGTTACAGGTTGAAAAAACCCTCAGCTCGGAACTAGGCAGAATCTGCATATGGCTCGCTGATAACAAACTATCATTACACATGGGCAAAACAGAGTCCATTCTCTTCGGTTCAAATAACAAACTCAGCAAGACCGACGGCTTCTCAGTTACAGTGGGTGACAATATTGTCACAAGGAAAGATGAAATTACCTACCTGGGGTCCATCCTAGAGGCTAATCTCTCCTGTGACAAAATGGCATCCAATGTAATAAAAAAAGTCAACCAACGAACTCGATTCTTGTACCGGATCTCCTCTCTGGTAAACAAGAACACCCTGAAGACTCTGGCAGGAGCACTCATTCAGGGGTACTACGACTATGCTTGCACCTCATGGTACCAAAGCACCTCAAAGGCGCTAAAAACAAAATTACAAACATCTCAAAACAAACTGGTCAGACTACTGCTTGACCTTACTCCTAGAACCCACCTCACCCCTGCCCACTTCGACAACCTAGGATGGCTTAGAGTAGACGACAGAGTACAACAACTTGCAATGGGCCTGGTCTACAAGATACACTACACGACCAAGGTACCCATGTACATGTCAAAATACTTCCCAAAGGTCAGTGAATACCACGATCACAACACCAGAGGGAGCTCCACAAATCATGTCAAACCCAGATTCGGCTCAAATAAGGGACTAAACACGTTTCGCAATTATGCCACATCAATGTGGAACGCCCTACCCAAAGCTGTAAAGGAATGTGGATCACTACCCACTTTCAAAACCTCTCTCAAGGGACACCTACGGGAGACTGCAATTCAACACTGGCCCCTGTAAATATCCTAACCCAATCATTCCAACCCCCTCCAATGTACAGTCATTTACCTAGTATGGTTTTGTCAATAGTTCAATGTACAATTGTGTTTGTTTGTACAGTGTCTCCTCCCCCCCCCCCCCTCAATGTACAGTGTTACTTGTTTATACAGTGTGCCCCCCGCCCCCCCCCCCCCCCCCCCAACCACCTCCAATGTAAATTACCCAGAATGGTTGTCAATATCCCAATGTACCCAACCCCCCCCACCCAACCTCCAATGTACAGTCTCTACGTCAAATGTATATACTCCCTTTTCTTGACTCCTTCTGTATCACAAACAGTACTGTATTTGCAAATCTGGTATGTCATAAATGTATAGATGTAGCAGTACTGACTATCTGTATGTCATGTATGTCATATATGTCTATATGAATTGAAAATGGGGGACCCTGATGGAAACAAGACAAACGTCTTTCTCAGGTCTGCATCCCCTTAACAATTGTATGTATTGAGCCGTACTGTATTGTACCCATTCTGCAATCTGTTAAATAAAGTTTTCATTCATTCATTCATTCAGTCAAAAGATCCTTAAGAACTTCTACTCATGTACAATAGAGAGCATCCTGACTGGCAACATCACCTCCTGGTTTGGGAATAGCACTGCACAAGACCGTAGCAGACTACAAAGAGTGACACGTTCAGCCGAACGCACAATTGGAGGGGGGCTTCCCACCCTCCAGAACATTTACAACAAGCGGTGCAGGGGGAAGGCTAAGAGAATACCGGAGTCTTAAGGCCATCAGGCTGCTCAACGAACAATAAACACTATGCAACAACCATCAAATGCACACAGCACACACACCCACACGCACACACTCACTTAAACAAACAACACACTGCAGCACCCACTCTCCACACTTTAGATCACCTAAACACACTTTACACTTTATATTTATTGGTAAAGGATTACAACTCGTACACCTTACTGTAAATTGTACCTAAATTGTACCCCATCCCATGTCTGCTCTGCACTATATAGTATTGTATATTAGTACATTGCATAGAATATTGTATATTGTATGGTAACTCAGTTACTTCTATTCTGCATCGAACATTGTACATATGTCTATACTGAACACTGTGACTTTTATTTTTTTTTATTACTTCTATTTTACATGCTATACTATTTTATTTCATACTATCTTGTCTAGCACAGTCTCTGGAGCGTAACAGTAAGACGCATTTTGTATAAAAGTATTCTGTACTTCTGTATGACAACTATTAAAGAAACTTGAAACTTGAAACCTTACCTTGTCTATGATGTACTGCAAAAAGAATATTCCAATTATCTGATCGCCATTCCAAGTATTGATGTTGGTCGTGTTGCCAAGATAATCCACCAAAACACATGAACCGGCAGTGCTCGAGTCTCCCCAATCCATGTGTTATAAATGCTTGTCCTGCCCGAGATGGAAAAACCTGGACCGGACTTCTTAGATCGACGTACAGCCTGAGCCAGAGCAATTCCAAGGATGTGCAATAGCGGCCGCAAGGCGTTAGGCAGCGGTATTGGACGTTTGCGATCTCAGACCCAATCCCAATGATAACATCAGGCTGGATGGATGAATTATGAAGGGAAATATTGAATAAAAGAAATAACGATGAAAAACCTGACTTTTATCGAGTTTGGCGACCAACGTTCGGCGAGTTAACCCGACTTATGTCGGGTCTAGCGTCCAATGTGTTAAGTGTGTGAACAACAAGTGTCACACCTTTCACCCTAGTCGCAGAACTGGACAGGTTAGGGTTAGGGTTAGGGGGTTAGGGTTAGGGTTAGAGTTAGGGTTAGGGTAACCCAAGGGTAACCCTAACCCCCTAACTCTAACCCTAACCCCAACCCTAACCCCAACCCTAACCCTAACCCTAATTTAAGAAATGGTTAAAATCCTGAAAATGTATACATATTCGATATGTATGGTGAGGACTGAAGTCAATAATGATATTCATGAAAGAAAGAAAAAATACATGAAAAAGATATGTTTTACTGAGATGGCAGTTTCGGTCACTAGGGAGTGCAGAGTACAAAATGTACCCAACCAGGGTCTCCACAGCGCTTAACCCTGTGACACCCGGACCGACCTGGCATTTTCCCCCTGAAAAAGCCCAAGTCCCTCAGGGTACCAGAACAGCAGATCTGCATCCCCAGCGGACAACGGGTTTAACTGATCCGGACCAGCGTGACCAGAACCAGTCCCGTGCCCTAACCACGCCGACATGCCTACTCCAGGAGAAGGGGCAGATATGCGTGTTGATCTTAAACATGAAAAGAAGGCGCCACCCAGACGTTCGGTGCGAACCGCGCCCGGTGGCCCACCCCCAGGGCGTGAGACCCCTCTACATATGTTCAGATCCATTCCGTCATCATCCCCCAGATATGAACGAGAATCCGTCGACAACCAAAACAGGTCGTCGGAAGAGGAAAAACCTCCATCCCAGTTGCTTTATAAAAACGCCGTTTTAACCCCAAGCAACCAAGGCGTGCCAGTCAGTCGCCTGATTACAGAACACCCCGAGCTAGCACTATACGTGCGTTGGGACACAACCACATCAATTAACAGGCTATTTAGACCTGTCATTGAATCCCCAAGGCGCCCAGGGGAACGACAAGAGGGGTGTGATGCTTCCTAACTCCAACTCTTTTTAATAGAAAAGAAGGAAGCACCGACAGTATGTATCCCAGTCTACACAGCCGGGGGTAAAAAAAATTCACATTTTTACATCCCACCACCCTCCCATAGGGAGGAGATGGAAATCCCCAGAGAGACTTCCCACGCGAGCTGTACAGATTGAAAAGAATATATTGCACCTTGAGCCATGTAAAAGTTTGGTTTTAGGGCTCTCCGGGGAGGAGGCACTGAACCCATACACACTCAATAATCGAATTGAATCGAATACACACACAATAGAGTAGGACTCCTTCTTGAGGTTCCACTCACCTTGACAATCTGAGGAGGAGGCTCTGTACTCTGAGGAGGCTCCCTCACATGGAAGGAGAGTCCCAACTCACAGAAGGCCCGAATAGGAGCTTCGTGAGGAGGAGCCCTGACCACCCCCCGAAACAGATCCATCATATGGACCTGAACAGCACACGGAAGTCCTACCAACAGAGACGTGCACAGTGATGTACTCTATGGCGGGGGAATTTCTGCGGTGCACACGCCCAATATTCCAGGGCGTGGGACCAGGAAACTCCCCCCCCCCCCCCCCCCTCACCCTGTAACGTGCCGAACCGCAACATGACAGGAACCTTGAAGGACAGGTGGGTTTACCCCTGACCAACAGAAAAAAGGGGGAGAAAGGGTTACCAGTTCACCCCTTTACGACCCCACACCCATGATATGATGTAATGACAAAAAAGAGTATGACGCAGTCATAGTCAGCCCCATGAAGCGTCTAACAGCTTCACACAGCGCATGTGCCAACCTGCTATCTGATTTTTACTAAGGAAAAAACACAGAACAGAGAGGGCCCTCGCAAGAGCCCCGGTACCAGACTTACACATGTGCTTCTGTGGCCAGCCCAACCCAGTTGTAGGTCACACGACACACACAACCCATTATCACCTACAAAAAATGGCAAAAACACTCTACAGAGGAACGCCGTTTTTCATAATGAGAGAATACACAATTCTCGATTAGTATCGGCCACGGGCCTTGCTAAGCACACACGAAAAAGTTACCAAACAATCTTTTCTTTAGGAAAATAAAGTTTCTCAAGCGGTTAGCACAACCCCAACAACTAAGCCAAGGGTTACATCGTATCCCTACCACACAGTGACACAATATAGTGTAACAACATGTCTGAGAGGAGGATGAAGAAGTCCCCAGGGAACCGGGGGGAAACACAACCCTCCTACTTTACCCTTAATACGGCCAGTTAAACAGGTAAACCTGTTAATATGTGAACATATTACAGGCTGAGAAAAGAATCATTCTTTACTCATATGTTACTAAGCATAGCTTTATAGGTTAGTTTAACCCCCTTAGTTGTGAGTACACGATACATGAACACACAATGTGTCTCAACACAACAAACCAGATCATTCCACATCTGTAACAATAACCCGATTTGCATGGAGACCAGTGACAAGACAATTCACACATAACTCGCGTCGTATCCTAAATGTAGTGCAGCAACACTCGTTTTGGAAAACATCGTTATTTACAAAACATTTAGAAGGGAAAGCAAGAATAAGTGTTCAAGGTCTGGTCAGGACCTTGCCTACCGGGAGCGCAGATCAAGCGAATTGCAGTCTCTAACATGGCACCGAAGTAAACACAGCCTCCTGTGTTTGACGACACGGGCAGCTCGCTGCTCCAACCCGCCGCTACGGTGCTCCTTGTTGACGCAGTCCTCGCCGGCTGGCCCCAGGGTAGGTTCGACGAACATCCTCTCTCAAAGATGACGTCGTAGTCAAGAGTGTTAAAAACATGTTATAGTCACAGCACGTTCAACAGTGTAGCATTAAGCTAACGGCCGCTCTCGGCCGATAGCAGCAAGCTAAAGTTTACCTAGCCTAGTGACACAACAGGCTCCTGGTAAACACAGCGAGCTAGCGCCGCAGCTAACAGCTGACTGGCTACCACCTGAACTCGTACACAACGATACAACAAGTCACACTCAGACAGGCCGCCGTTCTGAAACCCTCCTCACCTTTTAAGAGAAAAGAGAAACGAGATGTTAACACAGTTTTACAACGGTGATTTTACCAACATCCGGCGGAGCCAGCACAATTCCCATCTGGGCTGTAGCTGACTTGAACATGGATTTTCCGATAACGAACAACCATGCTCACATTTCCTCGTTTAGGGTAAACTCTCATTTGCATATGAGAGACGGGGCCTATACGGTGACAGAGAAGTACCCACGCGTCCAGAGATCCTGGGATCACCAGTTCTACTGGCCGTGGCCCACTAGTTGCTATAATGGGCTTCAAACCAAGGTCCTCCGCCGTCGCCTAAGAGGCTGAACAAAGGACCCTAATCTGGGGCCGGTGTTCGTAAACTTTGTCAGCTAGCCCCCATAGCACTAACAGACAAGTGGAGCTCGCAAGCAAAACATTACTCACCAACCTGGAACCCACCGCTTCTCACAACAGCGGCGCGTCCTACAGTCCAGCTGTGTCGCTGAAAGGTTTTACCGCAACCAGCCACAACAAGGAAGACTGCAGTTGGGAGACATGTAGCGGCGTGCTCCCAATACGAAAACCGGTGGAGGTTTTTAGAATGATCACCATCTTCCAGACACTCCAGTGACGAAGACAATATCGCCGTATTTTCTCGAAAATAGTGAGAGAGAAAATAAAGATATGATGTCAACGTATCTCTTGTTTTCCAACTCTTCTCCTACTATCACATCACGTCAAGTGGGATCTACCGAAGGCACTTCCTTGTGGTGAAAGCGAGAAGGAGGAGAGCAGGTGACCACACACCTGCTTATGAAGGTAAGCTAACGAGGGGTGTGGTCAGACGAATACTGGGATAAAGGTACATTGTGGAATTTTATTCAGTGCACGTGCACATATGCGAGGATAGTGCATGAGTGACGCCGAGCGGAGCCACTATGTCACAGAACTGATTATAATGTCAGCCCCTCCTCAATCGGGAGTGCTGATGCCTCCCTTGCGAACGATATTAACTCCTTTTACGCAAGATTTGGGGGAGAACAGTGGCGACATTAGCTCACCGGCTAGCGGCGTCACATGCGCGCCGGGTGTCGCGGAGGGGGGGGTCCTCCGCGAGGGAGGAGCACACTCTCTCATTGACGGAACACAGCATGAGGAGAGCGTTTTTGGGGGTGAACACTGGGAAAGCTGCAGGCCCAGATGGGATAACAGGACAAATACTTAAGTCCTGTGCCAATCAGCTGGCCCCAGTGGTCACCACTATATTCAACCTATCCCTGGCCGAGTCCGTGGTCCCTGCCTGCTTCAAGGTGTCCACTATAATCCATGTACCAAAAAACTCCTCCCCAGCAGGCCTAAATGACTACAGACCGGTGACACTCACCTCTGTGAGAGGCTGGTCAAGGATTACATCTGTGCCTCCCTCCCTCGTACCATGGACCCATTGCAGTTTGCATACACTGTAAACCTGCATGTTCAAAATAATTAATTAGATTGAGTATACTCAATATTCTATGAAAGTTCTACTAACTTAAATATGTTGAGTTTGTGACTTGTTCTTATGTTTTGAGTAAATTAAACTCATAGTTTTTGATTGACTTGGAACTATTCACATATTAAGTAAGTATAATGTAAAAGCATAACTTAAGTACAATTAAAAAGAAAGAACAGTACTATATACCTGTATGTCATGTATGTCCCTATGCCATAAATGTCATGATGTCATGTACGGTATGTTGTGTATGTCATAAATGTCACTATGAATTGAAAATGGGGGACCCTGATGTAAACAAGACAAACATCTTTCTCTGGTCTGCATCCCCTTAACAATTGTGTGTATTGAGCTGTACTGTATTGTACCCATTCTGCAATCTGTTAAATAAAGTTTTCATTCATTAATTCATTCATTCAAGTAAATAAAGAGTATTGGTGGTTCAGTGGTAGAATTCAATAAAGGAATATCTTATCTTATCTTATAAAAAATATATTTTCCACTCATTTCTATTGTTTCAACATTACTTTCTGATGCAGTAACATTAGTGGGTGTGATGATGGGTGATATGAAAACATGCAACCTGCATGTTTATGTGAGCACTGCAGGATGAGGCAATTACTATGCAATTATTGTACAAATAATTCATTTAGAAAAGCTCAGCTCTGCTGAGAAGTAAGAAATAATGGCAAAGATTAAACGGGGGTTCTGAAAAAAAAAATTCTGCAGCAGCTGTTGCGCGCAACTGCGGAGGAAATGTGGGATATGACTTTGACTTACAAAAGACAACTTGCGCTATTTTATCCATTTGACAGACAGCAGCAGTTGGTGGTGGTAATAATAATAATTATAGCCTACATTACACCAATTATAATTTGCGGTTATCTGTGGTCATTTAATCTGTGCGGCTAAAGTAATTTTTAGATAGTTCAGTGCAATAATTGTCCAAATTGCGTGAACATGCTATAGTAAGCACTGTCTTTTGTTCTTATTGTCTTGCTAGCTAGCTGTATAGTCCATGATGTTGTATAGCCACATGCACCCCGATATAGCTAAGCTAATGTATGTAACTTAATTGCCAAATAATTATAGTCTACATTACACCAATTATAATTTGCGGTTATCTGTGGTCATTTAATCTGTGCGGCTAAAGTAATTTTTAGATAGTTCAGTGCAATAATTGTCCAAATTGCGTGAACATGCTATAGTAAGCACTGTCTTTTGTTCTTATTGTCTTGCTAGCTAGCTGTAGTCCATGATGTTGTATAGCCACATGCACCCCGATATAGCTAAGCTAATGTATGTAACTTAATTGCCAAATAATTATAGTCTACATTACACCAATTATAATTTGGGGTTATCTGTGGTAATTTAATCTGTCCAAAATCGCATGAACACGCTAGTAAGCGCAGTCTTTTGTTCAAGTTGCATGGTAACGTTAGCTACTTTCAGTATTAATTAATAGATACATATTGTCTTGCTAGCTAGCTGTAGCTAATGTGATGCCCAGTAAACAAACAACAAAAATCACAGACTGTCTCCATTTTCTTCTAAAACAACTGTAACCTGTGTTCCAATTCATATAAAACATTAAAAGACACACCGAAATGTTGGTTGTTTATGCATGAAAAATATTAATAGTTCACTGAGTGTACTTTTGGGTTGAATTTAAGTGTAAAACGAGTGAGTGAAGAATTGGTGGTAAAGTTGAGCGTCATGGTGCCGGTCCTCATGGCACGTTAATCATTAAGTGTCGGAGCCACATATATCCATTTGTTTATGAGGTTTGTTTGGACTGGTTGGTTTAAATTGATGTTTGGTAAATAGATATATTTTGTACAGTGTTAAAGACGGGTTTGAGGGCGATGGGCATTAGTTCTCTCGCTCCCGATCTCGCTCCCTCCCGCTCTCCTGCTCTCTCTCACTCTCTCCCTCTCTCTCTCTCTCCCGCTCTCTCTCTCTCCCTCCCGTTCTCTCTCTCCCGCTCTTTCTCTCTCTCGCTCTCTCTCTTTCTCTCCCACTCTTTCTCTCTCCCGCTCTCTCTCTCGCTCCCTCCCTCTCTTGTTCTCTCTCCCTCCCGCTCTCTATCTTTCACTTGCTCTATCTCTCTCCTGCTCTCTCTATCTCCCGCTCTTTCTCTCTCTCGCTCTCTCTATCTTTTTCTCCTGCTCTCTATCTTTCTCTCGCTCTAACTCTCTCCCGCTCTTTCTCTCTCCCGCTCTTTCTCTCTCCCTCTCTCTCTCGCTCCCTCCCACTCTCTCTCTCTCCCGCTCTCTTTTGCTCTCTCTCGCTCCCTATCTTGCTCCCTCTCTCGCTCTCTCTCCCTCCCGCTCTCCCTCCTGCTCTTTATCTTTCTCTCGCTCTATCTCTCTCTCGCTCTCTCTCCCTCTATATTTATCTCTATCCATCCCTCTCCTTCATGTAAATATATAGATACATTCACTTTGTCTTATCTGTCACTGACTAGCAAGGAGGTCTAAACTTTGTATTTGTTTTCCTTTGCCTTTCAGGTAGCAAGTGCTCTTGTGGAAATATTCAAATGAGCCAAACAGTAAGCTGTAGAAATTAAGATTGAGTCTATTTGTAAATATAAAAACATAGAACATAGTTTATTAATCTGTTTCCACAGAGCTCAGTTTTCTCTCACAGTTCCAATACAGGACAAACAGGTCCACTGACGACGCGGTCTCCCAGGTACTGCACAACACCCTTTCTCACCTTGACAGACAGAAGGGGGGCTATGTGAGATTTCTCTTCATTGACTATAGTTCAGCTTTCAACACCATAGTCCCCACCAGACTGGTTGACAAGCTGATTGATCTGGATCTGAACTCTGCCCTGAGCGCCTGGATCCTGGACTTTCTGACAGACAGGCCCCAGGCAGTCTGGGTGGGTGGACACACCTCCAACTCAATCTCCATGAGCATCGGGTCCCCCCAGGGCTGTGTTCTCAGCCCCCTGCTGTATTCACTGTACACACATGACTGTGTGGCCAGGTTCAGCTCCAACTCCATAGTAAAGTTTGCGGACGACACAATGGCGAGAAGGCCTACCGGGAGGAGGTTGATGTACTGGCACGCTGGTGCCGGGATAACAGCCTACTCCTGAACATTGGTAAAACCAAGGAGCTGATCGTGGATTTTAGGAGAACACAGCAGGGGACACACAAGCCACTGTGGATAAATGGGGCTATCGTAGACAGGGTGAGCAGTTTTAAGTACCTGGGAGTCTACATCACAGAGGACCTGACATGGACAACTCACATAGACACTGTGGTAAAAAAAAGGCGAAACAGCGCCTCAACTGTACCACCTGAGACAATTAAGGAAGTTCAGAGTATCAGGGAAGATACTCCCCTCCTTTTATGCCAGGGCTGTAGAGAGCATTCCGACTGGGAACATCACTGCCTGGTTTGGAAACAGCACGACCCAGGACAGGAAGGCCCTACAGAGAGTGGTGCGCACAGCAGAGCGTACTATGGGTATTGCACTACCACCCCTGCAGGACTTATACAATAGGAGGTGCAAATCCAGAGCCTGCAGAATAATGAAGGACCCTCACCACCCCAACAACAGCCTGGTCAAGCTACTGCGGTCAGGCAAGCACCTCCGTATATATGCAGCAAAAACAGAGAGACTAAGGCTCAGCTTCTTCCCTCAGGCCATCAGAACACTGAACACTGATCTCTCCACACACAAGTACATGAACACACACACACACACACAACACAACATTCTGCACTCGCTCACACACAAACGCACCATAATGTAGGTCACTTTAAACACACAAGAAAAGGACACCTTAAAGGAAGAGAAAAAAGGACACTTTAAGAAAATAACATGTTGTGATTATTGTAGCTAGTAACAGCAAGTATAGCATAGGGACATAGAAGTAAAACTGTATATTGTATAGGAGTGTACATAGGACATATTACTATTTACTATTGTATTCTTGCACAATCGTAGCGGGCATGGCCAATTGCATTTCACTGTACGCCCTGGTATGCATGTGATAAATAAACTCTTGAATCTTGAATCAGCCTTGGTTATAGGAAAAAGAATAAATCATATATAAAGTATATTTCAAATCCTACTCCATCCTCTCATGTTGGTTATAAATCTTATCGAAACAAATATAATCATTCCATTAGATCGGCCAAAAAGAAATATTTCAGCAAGGAATTTAAAAGGTGCTCAAATGATAGTAAAACCACCTGGAAAGTAATACATCAGTTATTGCAGAGAGAAAAGGCTTCATCAGAGCTGCCTCCAGTCTTTTTGGAAGGCAACAATTCCTTTGGAGATGAGTTTGGAGGGGATGATGGTGTTGAATGCTGAGCTGAAGTCGATGAACAGCATTCTCACATGGGTATTGCTTTCATCCAGGTGGGAAAGGGCAGAATGTAGCGCTGAGGAGATAGCTGTTATGTTGGAAGAATCAGACAACACGTAGTTTCAGCATGTCGGTGTTTACTGAACTGAAGACACATGCATTGTAACGTACACCAGAACATCAACGTCAACGTCACGTTCGGCCATATGCCGTAACGTGAAACTCAACAGAATAACACGACACTGTCGCAATAGTTAGAACACTAGTTAAAGTGCTGGCACTCGCTAGAGTACCAGACGTAACATGTCCCCCACCTTCACTCAACCTAGGAGTGATTCTCAAAGTCATTCAGGTGTGCAGGCCTGTTGCGCGCTCGGAGTGAGCGGGGCCCGGGCACTGCAACAGCCAACGGCGGAGGTCCCGCAGCCTCAGGCTGAGCCGCGGGTGCTGGGGCTACAACATCATCAAATTGTCTGTCCTGCAGAGCTATAGCCGCGGGTGCTGGGGCTGCAACATCATTGAATCGTCTGTCCTGCAGAGCTATAGCCACGGGCACACCCTGTCCCGGGGCAGCGGGAGCCTGCACCCTGCGCAGTCGGCCAGCATGCCAACGCGTGCCATCAGCCAGCCTGAATGAGGCCAGGCCAAGCTGCTGTCTGACCTGGACCGGGTCAGACCAGAATGACCGGAACTTGTTGTCCCGGTGGGGTTGCCGAATCCTGACCCAGTCTGAGACGGCGATGGTAGGTGGTCTCGCATGTCGGGTCCTGTCGAAACGGTCCTTCATCCGGCGCTGGCGTGTGTTGACTGTGGCTTGAAGCGGGTGGGCTGGAGCCTGAGCCGGAGTAGGGCGCAGCCTGTCCAGGGGCAGCTGAAACTCGCGCCCTAGCATGAGGGAGGCTGGGGAGACGCCTGTGGTGGCGTGTTGAGTAGCCCTGTAGTGCAGGAGCGTCTGTTGGAGACCGTTGATGAATGTGCACCCTTGTGCCAGGTGGGCCCTGATGCCATTCTTCAGGGATTGGTTCAGCCGTTCCACCCCCCCGTTCGCAGCCGGGTTGTAGAACGATGTGCGGATATGACGTATCCCCTTACCCCCCAGGTAGGAGGCCAGTTCGTGGGAGATCATTTGGGGGCCATTGTCTGTCGTGATCCTCTTGGGCAGGCCCCAGCGTGTGAACAGGGACTCGAGAATCTCAATCAGCACCCCGGCTGTGACCGAGCCCACGGGCGCCACCTCAGGCCATTTGGAGTGGAGGTCGTAGACCACAACGAGGAAACGCTGGTGATGCGGTACCCCGTGCAGTTCACCACAGACGTTGAGATGCAGGTGCTCCCAGGGTTGGGACGGCCAGTCCAATGGCTGCATGGGTGGGTGCGGGGCTGGGGCCCTGGTCTTCCCGCTCAGAAGACAGGCAGTACAGTCCTTGACCAGGGTCTCGATTTCCCTGTCGATGCCTGGCCACCACACCAAGTCACGACACCGCTGTTTGAGCCTGACTATGCCCAAGTGGCCCTCGTGCGCCATAGCAAGGACACGCGCTCGAAGGACCCTCGGGACCACAGTACAGAGCCCACGAGCGACGCAGGAGTCGTTCCAGCATGACAACTCATCCCGGAGTCTGCTATAGGGAAGCAGCTCGTCAGGTGTCCTCGCCAGCCAACCCTGCCTGATGTAGGTTGAGAGCGCAGAGAGGACAGGGTCAGCAGACGAGGCGTCCTGGAGCTCCTGCAGCGACACTGTCTCTTGGAGGGGAGTGTGGAGGAGCTGGACCAGGTCATGCTCAGCCTGATCCCAATCGGGAGTCGAGGGCGGGGCCGTGGGGGGACTGGGGATGGCGCGTGACAGTATGTCAGCTACTACGTTGTCCCGGCCCGGCGTGAACTGCAAACCGAAGTTGTACTGCTGCAGGCGGTCAGCCCAGCGGTGGAGGCGGAGCGGTTTGTGGCCAGTGCCTGACGTGGCGAGGAGGGTAGTGAGAGCCTGGTGGTCCGTCCTAAGCGTGAATGCGCGGCCGTAGAGGTACATATGCCAGCGCTCAGATGCAGGCCAGGGCCTCTCGCTCCCCCACTGAGTACCTCTGTTCTGTGGGGCTAAGGGCCCGTGAAGCAAAATCGACCGGCCTCTCCACACCCCCGTGCAGCTGTGACAGTACCGCGCCAACGGCTGCGGCGGAGGCATCACACGTGACGAGGGTGGTGCTGTCTAGGTCGAAAAACACCAGGACTGGTGATGAGGTGAGCTGGGACTTGAGGAGGCGCACAGCATTCGAGCAGGCAGGCGTCCAGAGCCAGGGCTCGTCCTACTTCAACAGCTTCCGCAGCGGTGCAGTTGTGTCGGAGTAGTGTGGCAGGAAGCGGAGGTAGTACACCATCATGCCCAGGAAAGAGGCCACCTGGGCCGCTGAGGTGGGCTCTGGGACACTGTGTATGGCCTCTGTGTTTGACTGGAGCGGGAACATGCCGTCAGCCGAGAGGCGGAACCCAACAAAGTCAATAGTCGTGGTGGCAAAGACACACTTCTCGCCGTTGAGTGTGAGGTGGTGCTTCGCCATCGCACTTAAGACACTGTGGAGGCTCACGTCGTGACTCTCGGCATTGGCCCCGTGCACCACGATGTCATCGAGGTAGATGGCCACCCCGGGGATCCCGGCGAAGACGGAGGCCATGATCTTTTGGAAGCAGCTGGGGGCGGAGCTTAAGCCAAAAGCCATGCGTTTGTAACGGAAGACCCCCCTGTGGGTGATGAACGCGGTGAGGTTGCGGCTCTCTGGGTGTAGTGGCACCTGGAGGTACCCCTGACGAAGGTCCAGCTTAGAGAACACCTTGGACCCGTGGTACTGGGCGGTGAGCTCCTCTGTGGTTGGCAGGGGGTATTTATCAGGGACGATGGCCTTGTTTACCGCTCTCATGTCCACGCAGAGTCGCAGCTCCCCTGACTTCTTCTTTGCTACCACCAAGTTGGAGATCCAGGGTGACGCGTTCACCTGTTCGATGATGTCGTAGTCCAGCATCTTCTGTAACTCGGTGGCGATGCCCTCACGGAGAGCCAGGGGGGAGCGGCGAAGGGGCTGGATGACCGGAGTAACTTTTTTGTCTAGCAGGGGCTGGTGAGCGAAGACCTGGAGGCAGCCCACGCCGTTGAACAGTGCCGGCCACTGTTGCTGCCAGGAGACAGCGGTGACGGTGTGGATCTCTGAGCATGTGGTGTCCAGCAGAGAGAAACCGAGGCCACTGAAGAGGTCGAGGCCGAGGAGGTTGGTCCCTCGGCGTGCGATCTTGAAATTGAAGGCAGGCAGTGTCTTTTCTCCATACCTCACCGGCAGCTGGAGGGAGCCAACGATGTCAATCTTGGAGTCGGCGTAGCCTCGCAGGGTGGTGGTGGGCGGGCCCAGTGGTTTGTGGGAGAAGAATTGAGAGTATGTCGCCCAATTCAATAGAGACACTGTGGCTCCAGTGTTGAGGAGGAGGGGCAGTGTGACGTCACCAACCACCAATGAGCATGTTTTGAATGGCACTCGTCCTGAGCTGACATTATGGATGATAGTGGTCAGCGGCTTGGAAGTGCTAGCTGGGGCTGACCTGCAGACCTTGTGGAAGTGGTTTAGCCTCCCGCAGTTGGAGCAGGCTTTGCCACGGGCAGGGCAGGTCTGGGCTCTGGAGTTGTGTGAAAGGGAGCCACAATTCCCGCACAGCTGGCATGAGCGGTCACGTGACTGGGAGGCTAACAGTATATTGTCCCCGCCGTCGTCTGCACTCACGTTGAGGAGGGACACCCTTGAGCTGAGCGTGCTCGCAGCCTCTACTGGCACATGTGTGTTGGGGCTGGGGGAGGTAGACAAACTAGCTGCACAGTTCATAGCAGATTCCACCTGCACTGCTAGTCTAATAGCTACTGCTAATGTCAGCTCGTCATTTTCCAACAGTAGTCTTTCCCTGATTTTATCACTGTCAGTGTTCAATATGAGTTGGTCTCTCACCATTTCATCCTGTAATGCCCCGAATTTGCATGAGTTAGCCAAGCCCCGTAGGTCCGCGACGTACTGCGTTATTGACTCGCCAGTACGTTGATGCCTCCGTCGGAACACAACTCGACGGAGGAGTGCAGTCTGTGGAGTGGCGAAATGTCCCTTTAGGAGCGCCACCACTGACGCATATGTGTCACTGTCTAATCTGCCGAGCGTTTCACACACACGCTGTCCCTCCATGCCTAAACAGTGCTGTAGTAATGCACGTTTTCTCACTGCGGACAATTCCAAACCGGTAGCCAGGATATACGTCTTGAACGAGGAAATCCAACGCGCCCACGGGACGGGCGGCTCACCGGGCAGCAGTAGGAAGGGTGGAGGGGGTGGGATAGATAATTCAGCCATCTCTCGTTGCCAATGTTATGTTGGAAGAATCAGACAACACGTAGTTTCAGCATGTCTGTGTTTACTGAACTGAAGACACATGCATTGTAACGTACACCAGAACATCAACGTCAACGTCACGTTCGGCCATATGCCGTAACGTGAAACTCAACAGAATAACACGACACTGTCGCAATAGTTAGAACACTAGTTAAAGTGCTGGCACTCGCTAGAGTACCAGACGTAACAATAGCGTCCTCTGTGCTCCTGTTCTCACAGTAGGCACATTTGTGTTGGTCAAGTGAGGGTGAAAGGCCAGATTTGAGGTGATCCAGGACCAGCCTCTTGAAGCACTTCATGATAATGGGGGTGAGTGCAACAGGGTGAAAGTCATTGAGGAGTGTTTCGGACCTGGCACGGTGGAGGTGGTTTTAAAGCATGCTGGGACAACTGCCTGGGCTAGGTTGAAGATGTCAGTTATAAGACCTTGGTCAGCCGCTCAGCGCAGTTCCTGAGCACACGGCCAGCCGCCTTAAGTGCATTAGTCCTGCTCAGTGCGGTACACACATCAGTGGGGGAGATAGTGAGGGGTTGGAGGTTAGCTGGGAGGGCAGCTTTGGTGAGCACCCCCTGGTTTATAGTCTGTGATGGCCTGGATGCCCTGTCACATACGTCGGGGGTCAGAGTTGTTGAGGTGCTCTTCAACCCTTAGCTTGTGGCTGTGCTTGATCCGCTTGATTCCCCTCTTCCGGTTAGCCCTGGCTGAACAGTAGGCCTGCATGTCACCAGATCTAACGTGTCACGTGCCTTTAGTAGTGTCTTCCTCTTTGTCCATCCACAGCTTCTGATTGGGGACTGTAGTAATCTGTTTAAGGGTGGTGACACTGTCTATGTTGGAGTTAATGTAGTCCACAACAGAGGAGGTGTAGGAGTCAATATCAGTGTGGGAATCCAGGGTGGCCTGGGTGGCAAACATACTCCAGTCTGTGTGTTGAAACCGGTGCTGCAGCTCAGAGGCTACCGCCTCAGGCTATATTTTGACTGTTCTAACTGAGGGCTTCACACGTTTGATGAGTGGGGTGTACTTGGGTAGAAGGAACAAAGAAAGGTGGTCTGATAACAGGTGGACTGATAACAAACCATAGACCATAGTCTCGACTTATTGGGCCTCACTGAGACATGGCTTAAACCTAATTCACCCCCTAATTTTAGTAGCTCCCATATCGCACGCACCTCCAAGAAAGGAGGCGGAGTTGCTCTAATTTACGACTCTAAGCACAACTTTACATCCGACGCAAACTGTAAGTTTTCCTCGTTTGAGGTGCTCCTGTTGCGTCCCTCTCCCCCCAACCGAAAGTGTAGCGGTCTGATTCCTACCTCCACTGCATCCTTTGTAATGGCTGTCCTTTACCGCCCCCCAGGCCCTTACACCCTCTTCCTAGATGAGTTTTCCACTTTCATCTCCGAGCTTGTTACACGCTCAGATAACATTTTAATTGTTGGTGATTTTAACATTCATTCCAACAAAACTCTAGATCCCCTAAATAAGGCTTTTACCGACATCATTGACTCAGTCGTTCTCATTCAAATCGTTGACCAACCCACTCATAGTGGTGGGGACACCCTTGACTTAGTCCTAGCCCGCGGTCTCACTGTATCAGATTTGAACGTTTCTGCTCTCTCAGACCACTACCTCATAAAATTTCAAATTGATTTGACGGTTTCTTCCCCAGACAGTGTAGAATCCTACATGAGCCGTCACTCCCTTTAACACATTAACTGCCATGGAGTTTGCCCGTCTCATACCACTCTCTGCCACCACTCTAAGCCTATGGAGATGTTCACCTTCTTTACAGGGCTATAACTTTTTAAATTGTATTGCTAAATTGACATTACTACGGTTTCTTTCCCAGACAGTGTAGAATCCTACATGAGCCGTCGTATTAACGCGTCAACTGTCCCAATTCTAGTTAACTGCCTACCAGACACCCTCTCTCCCTTCCTCTCTTACTCTGGCCCCCTTGATCTCTTTACAGACAAACTTAACGCCGCCCTTCGTAGCACGCTCGACATTGTCGCTCCCCTTAACACATTAACTGCCACGGAGTTTGCCCGTCTCATACCACTCTCTGCCACCACTCTAAGCCTATGGAGATGTTCACCTTCTTTGCAGGGCTATAACTTTTTAAATTGTATTGCTAAATTGACATTACTATGGCCCATTCAACATCGATTATCTATCGTTCAGGATGTAGGAACGTTATACTTTTTCATTCATAGATTCATATGAAAATCTAGAATATAAATATGTTTTTATCGTTTTTTGCAGTAATTCCTAGAACGTGAGTTATAGGCATAAACGCATATATAGATTGTCAACTGCCGTTTGTTGCAGATACACGCTATATTAAAAATTTCAACTGTACATGATCCTAAACGTTATGACTCATCATGCGCGGATGAACGGGGGGGGGGTTGTTTATAATTCCGTGATCGTCAGTAAATGCTTTATGTAGTATGGGTGATATATTGATCAGAGCAGTTTGCATTAATAATAATAAACATTCACGCTGAAAGTAACGTTACTGTCCTCTTACCGTTCGCCGATGAGACTGGAGGAAAAAGATCCCACTTATTTGACGCAATCTACTAGATCCATTTCCGGTTTGTATAGTAATAATAAACGCCCAAATCATATCGATTATTGAGTTATGGCAGCGATCCATATACACGGATGTGTGTCTAGAGTCCCGCAACAATGTGTGCCGGACGCATTTCCCAGATGTACAGAGATCACCAGAGATCCATTTCCGGTTGTAACTCGCCGATCATCCACCAGGCGGCAGTATTGAAGCATTGCAGAGTTGTGCAGGCTCCCACTGTATCAGCCGAGGCTGGGTGAGGGAATTATGAATACCATGGCGAAAAAATGAAATATGATATCAATAACGTTGTACGCCGTGGTTTGGCAGAATTAGCATGACCTTGAAACAAGCTCTACGACGTTATTGGCGCCCAATGTGTTAAGCCTAAAATTAAACGTGCTCCGCAAAAACAAACTCCCTGGTTTACGGAGGAAACTCGCTCCTTTAAAAAGGCATGTCGCAAACGTGAACATAAATGGCGTTGGACCAAACTCGAAGTATTCCGCCTTGCCTGGAATGATAGTTTACGTAACTACAAAAAGGCACTCTCACTTGCCAAAACCTCATATTTTTCCAGGCTCATTAATGAAAACAAAAACAACTCAAAGTTTCTGTTCGACACAGTTGCTAAACTTACTCAGAAACAACCAAATGCCCTAAACCATGCATTCTCGGCTAACGAATTCATTAAATTCTTTACCAAGAAAATGTATCTCATAAGAGATGAAATTGTTGGCTTACTCAACAATCAGAGTCCCTCCCAACCTCTGATGGGCTTTCACCCTGACTTTGAATCCAGCCATATGCTATGCTGCCTTGAAAACGTCTCACTTAGTGCCCTCTCTAAATTGGTTGGCGTGGCTAAACCCTCAACCTGTCTGTTTGACCCTCTTCCAGCAACTCTCATCAAAAAACTCTTCCCAACTCTAGGCCCTGCCCTACTCAATATCTTCAACACCTCCCTGTCTACTGGCGTGGTGCCCCTGGCCTTTAAATCAGCCGTCATTAAACCACTACTTAAAAAACCGAACCTCGGTTTTTCAGGCCTACCTAAGTCAAGCATCAAAAATCTTCAACTCGTGCAAAATGCGGCTGCACGGATGAATGAATGAATGAATGAATGAATGAATGAATGAATGAATGAATGAATGAATGAATGAATGAATGAATGAAAACTTTATTTAACAGATTGCAGAATGGGTACAATACAGTACGGCTCAATACACACAATTGTTAAGGGGATGCAGACCAGAGAAAGACGTTTGTCTTGTTTACATCAGGGTCCCCCATTTTCAATTCATATTGACATTTATGACATACTCAACATACATGACATTTATGGCATAGGGACATACAGGTATTTAGTACTGATACACATTCATGACATATACGGTATTCAAATATACAGTACTGTTACCCATAGATCCTGACAGAGTATATACATATGATGGGGAGGGGACTATACATTAGGAGGGGGTGGGTGGGTGGGAGAGAAATATACATACGGTGGTGAGGAGACTGTACATTTGGAGGGGGTGGGTGGGTGGGAGAGAAATATACATACGGCGGGGAGAGAGTATATACTTGCGGTGGGGAGGAAACTGACTATTAGGAGGGGGTGGGGGTGGGGGGTTTGGACATTTTATGGTGGCCAGTTTCGAATTGCAGCCTCCCGTAGGTGCTCTTTAAGAGCGGTTTTGAATGTGGGTAGGGATTCACATTCCTTTACAGCTTTGGGTAGGGCGTTCCACATTGATGTGGCATAATTGCGAAACGTGTTTAGTCCCTTGTTTGAGCCGAATCTGGGTTTAACATGATTTGTTAAGCTTCCTCTGGTGTTGTGGTCATGGTATTCACTGACCTTTGGGAAGTATTTTGACATGTACATGGGTACCTTAGTCGTATAGTGTATCTTGTAGACCATCCTAGGTTGTCAAAGTGGGCAGGGGTGAGGTGGGTTCTAGGGGTAAGGTCAGGTAGTAGTCTGACCAGTTTGTTTTGTGATGTTTGTAATCTTGTTTTTAGCGCCTTTGAAATGCTTTGGTACCATGAGGTGCAAGAATAGTCGTAGTACCCTTGAATGAGTGCTCCTGCCAGAGTCTTCAGGGTATTCTTGTTTACCAGAGAGGAGATCCGGTACAAGAATCATTGGATGCCATTTTGTCACAGGAAAGATTTGCCTCTAGGATGGAACCCAGGTAGGTAATTTCATCTTTCCTTGTGACAATATTGTCACCCACTGTAACTGAGAAGCCGTCAGTCTTGCTGAGTTTGTTATTTGAACCGAAGAGAATGGACTCTGTTTTGCCCATGTGTAATGATAGTTTGTTATCAGCGAGCCATATGCAGATTTTGCCTAGTTCCGAGCTGAGGGTTTTTTCAACCTAACTAAAACTAGACAATTTTATCACATCACACCAGTTTTGTCCACCCTACACTAGCTTCCTATTCAAGCCCGATCTGACTTTAAAGTGCTACTCCTCACCTACCAAATTTTAAATGGGCTTGCACCGCTTTATCTATCCGATCTCATCTCTCAATACTCGCCCGCTCGTGCTCTGCGCTCACGAAATGCAGGGCTTCTATCGATTCCTAGGGTTAAAAAGAAATCCGCCGGCCACAGAGCCTTTGTCTACCGCGCTCCCTACATGTGGAACAAATTACCTGCCGTCATCAGGGGCGCCTGCTCTGTCGAAGCTTTTAAATCCCTGCAATCTGTAGACCGTTTTTGCCTAAAGGTACATGCCTAAGTAAATGGAAGATTGCTCCACTTCTGCAATGTCAATTTGCATGTTCTTGATATCTAGGAACATCTAGGGACCTGGGGGTATGTATTTCCAGTGTCAGAAATATTGTGTCTGTTACTAGGCTGAGTAAATTGTAATGAAGAAAAGGAGAATATAAATTATGATTTATGATTTTTGCATCTTTGATAAAAAATGTATACGGGTAGAAGAAAATGCTCACTGAGCTCATTCACCACCTTATTGAGATCATGTGTACAAAAAATCTAAGCAAATGAATAAAGGGAAGATGATTAAACAGAAGGATTTGTAGATACAGTAATTAATGATAATCGATTTTAATTATAAATTCATATTTGACCTTGAACTTGACCTTGACCTTATTATGGCCAAATCATACATCTATGGATAGGGAAAATGCTCCTCTTTCCAATGGCAGGGTTGAATCTGGATTGAGTCATTTCCTTGCGGTTTTTACGATAATTAGCATTTTCCGATAAATTCGTATTTCCGATAAATCGTATAAAACATCGGTAAAATGAAAATATACACTTTGACTACTGTTTTTGATAGGGTTATGGTCTCTTTGCTACAAAAAAAAAATTTAAAAACATTAACCTCTTAACACTTTGGTTGCCTTGGGTTAAATTAATGATATACCATAGATTGCCAGCGCTATTTGTCTATGGAGAAAGTCCCCTTCTTTGCAGGGCTATAACTTTTTAAATTCTATTGCTACATTGCCATTATTAGGGCCCATTCAAAGTCCTATATGTATTGTTCATTGTGTAGCAACGTTAAACTTTTTCATTCACATATTCATAGTAAAGTATGGTCTAATGTATAAGTATGTTTTCATCTCTTTCTGCAGCTTTCTCCAGAACGTGATATATAGCCCCAAATGCATTATATTGATGATGAAATACAGTTTGATGGCAATCAGCGCGATATAAAAAATTCCAACTAGACGTACTTCTAGAAGTTACTACACGTCATCTGATGTTGACCGGATGGGCGAGGGGGCGTTTATAATTCCGTGGGCAGCGTTATACCAATCATCTAATGTGGGTCAAATGTTGATAAAAGCAGTTAGTATCGAAGATGGTAACGTTACACGCTGAAACTCACCCCAGTCTCCTCGCGCCGTTGGGCGATCATCGTCGAGTAGAAATTTTATCATTATGGGATATATTATTACCCGGTCCATCTCCAGCTTGTATAATGGTATATACGTCCAAATCATGTTGTTTATCGAGTTATTGGCAATCGATCGCTATATAGTGTGACGAGCTAGAGTGCCGGAACCTATACCGAGTGCCCGGAAGTAATAGGGCCGACCAGCAAAACCTCTACTGCGCTTCCTGTTAAGCGGTTGCGCCGATCGGCCACCAGATGGCGCTCCTGAACCGCCAGAGAGCTCAGTGGGTCCTGCTGGAGGATCTCAGGCCAGCGGAGGGGGAATATGAATCCGATTCCAGATTTTTGAAATATTGATATAAGGACGCTGTACAGCGTCCCCCGGCAACTTTAGCATGGCCAGCAATGACGCTGTAAAGCGTTTTTAGGCAGTCAAAGTGTTAACATCCAAGGGCCCACATGTGGACGATTCTTTGCCGACCTCTAGTGGCTCGGGTGTGCATTTCTTTTAATACAATATATAGATAGAATTAAAGCCCTATTTGTTGTCTGTCGATTGCCCTTTCAGGTGACAAAATCCGTTCAGCGATTATATTTCGTATGGCTATCGCGTCCCACTCAAGCCTATTGAGATACCCCTTATCTCCTTGTACCTAGTGTACACCACCACGAACAATTTATGCACCCACACCTGACCGGGTCCCGCCTCTATGGAGGCGTAGCCTATAAGACCATGGTACTGGTCACCAAACACCCTTCCTCTATTTTCGTTCCATCATACTGGATGCAATGCACCTTATGTAACTAGTAGTATGAAAAAGATTGGAGGAATTGCGTAATGTTGAAAGCTTACCGGAGGGTTGCGTGCCCCTGGCATCTTCGAGGCATGTTTCAGCGACACGACGGGCCTATGTTGATGTTCCTCATCTGTCGGCAGCCAGATCAAGGTGCAGCGTACAACGTTGGCTATCGAGCCGGGTTGTACAACGGTGAGCCCTGTGTCATTAGGCACGGGTATTAGTGTTAGTAATGCTGGGTTGTTGTTACACAACCACGTTGTGTGTTGGCGCCAGGGGGGGATGGTTTGGTGAACGTTCACTGCGGTGAACGGGTTCCAAACGGTCCTGCAAGCGTGCGGTTAAACAACTAATGCTAGCTACATGCTAATACTAATGCTACATGCTGAACTCTACTGCTACGCTGTTCTAATGTCTCCGCCGTGAGATGTTGTCACTTCTCCCTCCTCTTGCCCGGTTCATCAATGAAGGTCAGTCGGTAGCTGATGTGGGGGTTTTGCTGAGTCCTATTTACCTTTTTACGGGTAAATGGGTTGACAACAGGGTAGGCCGTGGCTAGGTAGCCTAGCCAGGTACGTTACCTTTGTGTTCCGGCAGGGTCTGTTGAACGGTGTCCCCATCTGGGAGCCGATGCGTGAGCTCGGCGGTGTAGCAGTAGAGCTATACTACTGCAGGATGGGACTTAACGGCGGGTTAGGGCTCAGCTGGCTAGTTCCTATCCACATTGACGTCGGGTAGTGGGGCTATGGGTCCAGCCGACATTGTAAACATGTTGCGTGT
The DNA here is from genome assembly GCF_963971535.1 of Notolepis coatsorum. Taxonomy (NCBI): domain Eukaryota; kingdom Metazoa; phylum Chordata; class Actinopteri; order Aulopiformes; family Paralepididae; genus Notolepis; species Notolepis coatsorum. The sequence goes on along the minus strand of NC_140169.1, from coordinate 106,485,401 downwards.
TGTGCGCAGGTGGTTGTTGATCTGGGTTCCACATCGCCTCACGCTAGGCTGTAGTAGTGTAGTGGGACTGTTTTGTTCTGTCACTCTGCTATGAGAAGGTCTGTCTATGCTACAGCTTTCTCTCCTTTCAACCATTCATGCTGAAGGTCAATCGGTGTGTATATGGGTTTGCTCATTCTACAGTTTTGTGGTTTAGTTCTTTTATTCATTTAACCCTTTCATGGTGCACACCACAGTGGAGGTTGCTGTTTGCAACCACCAATGGTGCTCCGTGTTAACATCAGTCCTTTGCTTTTGACATATTGAAACAGTACCCCGCCCGGCCGACGCCATGGGTGGGTCGGCCTGGCGAGTGGCTGGTGGACTGCTAAAGCCTGTACCGCCACGGTATGGAATTGGCAGCGATTAGAACTGGGTTCGAATTGCTGTTTTTTCTATTAAAAAAATGGTGTCTGGTGGCGGGGCCTTGAGGGCCAGCCGACGTCGACACATCGCGCGAGGTTGTTGACGTTATTAGCTTTGACCCAGCCGCAAGCTATAACCGCTCAGGGTTCCCCTCTCCGCAGGGGATTTTGGTCTTCTGCTGGAGCGTGGGCGGTATTGTCCTAGGCCCCACACCGCCTCACACCGCGCAGCCAGAAGAAGAGAGAGCACGGCCTCGTCAGCGGCGATGACGAGGCCCTCGACAGGCGGCCATGTTTTCCCCCGCCGGAGGTATCCTGGGCGTTGAATCGACAGGTGTCCACAAGGCCGACAGCCTTGGCGGCCGAGGGATCGGCCATGTTGGATGGGTTCGGCTTGAACAACAAGCCGTCACCGTCCTGCCGCGAGCAGCCCGCTCTCCAATCACTCCCTCCCCCAACACCAGCGGAAAAAGTGGGCTCTGATTGTTTCCTTTGGCTGCGGGCCGCGTGCCTTCGTTGAAGCGCGGGCGGCCCCACTTTTCACTTCTCATGGGGACAGGGGCTGACACCCAGTTGATGGCTGAGCCTGGGTCTGTCCGTGAGAATGTTGTGCTGTCAAGCGGCTCCCACACCATAAGCTGTGTTGGTTGAGCCTGGTGTTACGTCTGTCAACTATAAGTGTTGTCAGCAGGGGGGCTCGAAACATTTTGAGGCACACAGTGCGGGCTTCCCCGGCCTCGCCTTCGCCAGGCCAGGTATCATGTTGGTGCCTCCCACTCCTGAAAGATTGGCAGTGGTCTCGCAGGCACGCGTGATTTGGGTGGTAGTAATATCACTGCAGGGCTACGGTGTGTAGGAACCCATGGGGTCCTTACACCTTGCATGTCCGGCTGCAGAACAACTCCTCAGCATGTTCTGGAGGGGTGTTCAGTGGGGGGGCTTTTTTCACCTAGAAAGCCCCCCGTATCAAACCGGCCCTTTCTGTCGGGGTCCCCCCTTGGGTGCGATTGCCTCATGGGTGGTGTCAGGGTCAGATGTCCCGACACGGAACGCTCTGCTCGCACGGTTCCAGGGTTGGCTACGCACAGCGGGGGGACCGGGCCAACTATCTACAGTTCCTGGCGGACCTGCGCCACATGGCGGCGGGTGCGTTGGGAGTGTCATCACATATGACTACGGCAATACCATATGTCGAGGTGGATGGAGAGAACGCTGAGGCGGTGACTTGTGTTTACATAACCCCACCCGTTTTCGGGTTTGGTACAGACCCTATTGTCAGGGTCTCCAGCAGTGACAGCTCTGGTCAACGAGATCCAATCTCTGTGGACGAAGCAAGCCATCGTCGTAGCGTTCTCCTCCCGGTGTTCTCTGGTGCCTGAGAAATCGGGAGGGGGGGTGTCAGACCCAGGCTGGACCTGTCCCATGGGAAGGTTCAGCATTTTTTGGATCGTCTCCTACCTGTTGAACACTGTCAGGTGGGGGTCTGGTTCTCCTCCATAGACCTGTAGGATGCGTATGCGCATCTCCGATCTTCCATCCTAGGGCTTACCTACGCTTCCTTTGCAGGGTTAGCGTATGAGTACCAGAGGCTGCCGTTCAGTTTTCTCTGGCTCCCCGCATCTTCACCAAGTGCGTGGAGGCCGCACTGGGGCCTCTGCGTCGTCAGGGGTTACGGAGTGTATTCTGCACTGACGACGTTCTGGTCCTTCACGGTCAAGGTGGATCGTCAGGTCTCGTACCAGGCAGGTCCCTACCAGCCTGGGGTTGCTGTAGACTGGAAGTAGAGTACTCCTCTTCCCAGTCAACGGTTGGAGGGCTATGGGCATCCCTCTCAGAGCGTGTTGTCAACCCGCTTGGGAGGTTCCGTCCTAGGACGGTTACGGCGCTGTCTCACGTCACGTTTTTCACCGACGCCTCCCTCGCTGGTGACGCGTCGGGCCAACGCAGTAGGGGGCAGCTGGCAAACCATGCTGCCCGGTCTGCGCTACGTTCAATGTGTTGGTGTTGAAAGCGGTCCTTCTGGTCCTCAAACGGTGTTGATCAGGACGGACGATACGACGTCAGTGTCGTGTATCGACAGATAGGGGGGAGTACGCTCCCCCCGTCTGCACCAGGCGGCGGGCGGCTGGCTATGGGCGTCCTCCATCTGCGCGGCCTGAGGGCTCCCCACATCCCCGGCAGGGAGAATGTGGGTACAGGTGTACTGTCGCGGGGCGGTCCTCATCCTGACGGGTGGGGATTACGTCCGGACATAGCCAGGCAGGTCTGGGACCGATGCCGTGCCGCCTGGGATTCTTCCCCATACATCTGTTAGGTCAGTTGTTGGGACGGGTACGTTGAGGGGCGCAGGTTCTTGATCCTGATGGTGTTACCATCCGGAATGCGCATGCTCCCTCCACTGTCAGGCTTACGCGGGCAGATGACGTATGTTCCAAGTGTGGTGTAAGGCGGGGGGCCGGGACCCAGTCTCCTGCCCCCTGGATGCTGTCCTTAGTTACCTCCAGTCTCTCCTTGATAGACTGTCGGCTTCGACGGTGAGGGTATATGCAGCAGCTATATCCTCCTATCATGAGGGATTTTAGGGGATGTCTTGTTCAGCCACCCTCTTGTGAAGCGTTTCCTGCTTGGCGCTCGACGCATTAAGCCAGTGCAACGCTCCTTGCCTCCGACTTGGGATCTTCAATTGGTCCTCGGTCGGTTGTCCTTGGCCCCGTTTGAGTAGCTCGAGCAGGCGCCGTTGGAACAGCTGTCGTTCAAGACCGCGTTCTTGCTGGCCGTCACCTCCGCTGACACGTGGGTGTGCTTTGAGCTCTCTCGGTACGTCCAGAGTGCCTGTCTTTCGTCCGATTGCGGTGCCACTCTGCGGCCTAATCCTGCCTTCGTGCCTGTAAATATCCGGAGTTCTTCCGCTCCAGGGATATTGTGGTTCAGGCGTTTCATCCGCCTCCTCACGGTAGTGAGTTAGATGCGGGCCTTCACTTGTCATGTCCGGTCCGTGCTTTGGGAATTACCTCAGCCGTACTCAGGACCTCGGGGCATTGCCCTCTGCTACACGTTGGCTGGGCAGGATCCCCCTGCGGGCGTCAGGGCGCACTCCACTCGTGGGGTGGCTGCCTCTGTCGCTCTCCTGGGTGGGGCTTCGGTGGAGGATCATGGTCCTCCCCGGGCCCCTTTGCAAGGTTTAACCTCATGGACATGACCGGGGGTTCTGTCTCCGAGGCGGTTCTGGGGTCTGTGGCCTTTCCTGCTTCCCGTCCGTTGGTAGGGTAGCAGGAGTGTGTGGGTATGGGCCACAGTGTGTTAGGTCACACGTGGTTCCGCCTGTGCTGTGTGTTCAAGGGGTTCTAGTTCCCTCTTGTTCGCACTCAGGTGGAGTTGACTGCGCCCCCCCTTCGTTAGGAAGGATGGGGTGACAGGGCTCCCCACACCCCTTGATGTGGGCTTACGGGTCCTCAGGGGGTACATCTGTCGGGTCTCGCGTCCGCTCTAACCCATATCTCAATAGGCTTGAGCGGGACGCGATAGCCATACGAAATATAACGAGTATTGGCTGAGCGTCCCGCTCTAAGCGGCCCTGAGTTCCCTTTTTGAGGGATCTTTTACTGGAACAGGATTTTGGCGAGGAAGGGTGTTTGGTGACCAGTACCATGGTCTTATAGGCTACGCCTCCATAGAGGCGGGACCCGGTCAGGTGTGGGTTAGGGTGACCACCTGTCCCGCGACTCGCGGGACAGTCCTGATATTGGGCCGTTTGTCCCGCGTCCCGCAACAACAAAGCAATGTCCTGCAATTCAAAGATAAAAAAATAAAAAAATAAAAAATATATATATATTTTATATTTTTTATTTTTTATTTTTTATCTTTCAAAGATTATTATTTAAAAAATGTTTTAAATGTTGTTAATTTAATGCCTCGTTCCAATACCCTCTTATATTTAAAATAAAAAAATCGGGCGACGTCACAAACCAATGCATTGCGCAGCCGAGCAATAGTATCCATCTGCAGGACCACAGCACAGACACATTTAGGACCGCGACACTTTGCGGACCCACACTCTCCTGACCCTCGCTCCCATTAGCTGATTTGGGTCACGTGACCGTCCCACCCAATGGCTGAGTGGAGAGTGTGGGTCCGCAAAGTGTCACGGTCCTGAGAGTATCGGTGCTGTGGTCCTGCAGCAGGATGCATCTCCAGCCGAGGCTGCAGAGCAGCTCACTCGAGTCGCGCTGCCTGTCACCTGTCCGAGCCGGTGTTCTGCGAAATTCTACTACTCTGCTGAGAACTGCTGCCGTAGCGCGAATCGCCTATATGTTTGGACAGCTGGGTGGGGTGACGTCACCCTATAGTTCACTCCGAATTCCAACAGGTGTACCGACATTTTATCATCTACAAATACATTCGGCTGCAAAGCCAATTACATGCAAATATTTACATTCATATACAGTTCAAAAGGTGCAATGAAAAACATATGTTTAAGATATTGTTTAAGATATATCAACAACAAGACTCAACAAGACGTTCGTCAGCAAGGTGGCAGGATATTGTAGTGTGAACGATTGTGGGTAGGGTGACCAGGTGTCCCCCTTTTGGTTGTACTGTCCCACTATTTGACCAAATGTCCCGCGTCCCTCATATTGAGAGGATGTCCCTCTTTTCGAAGCCAAAAAAAAACATGCGTCTAAAAGCCCCTCCCTACAGACAGTAAACGTAGCAACCCGCCTCTTGTCCACACACATTGCTCTGATTGGTTATAGTACTTTAGCGCGCTGCTTGCCTGCTTGTGACGTGACTGAGTCGTGACTCGTGACGCTACCTCATATCGCAGATCTGATTGGTTATAGTAATTTAGCGCACTGCTCTGCTCGTGAGAGTTGAACTTGTGACGCTACCTCATATCGCAAATCTGATTGGTCAATAAAAACACAACAACATTACAAGCGAACTAGTTCAAGATGGAAAGCAGTAAAAAGAAACGGACCTGCAGTTACAACCAAGACTGGCAAACGACACATGACTGGGTGAGGCAGATGGCAGGCAATCCGCAGCAGGCTTTCTGTGTTTTGTGTCATAGTTCGTTTTCAATTGCGCATGGAGGAGAATACGACTTGAAGCGTCACAGTGGACGTGAGTCTCACTTGAAAGTGGTTCACCAAAAAGAAACATCCAGATCTATGGATACGTTTCTTTTTAAACCAAACAATGATAGCCAGACGGACAAGGTCACTGCAGCTGAGATAACAAGTGTCTATCACACAGTACAACACTCCCATTCATACAGGTCAGCCGACTGTAGTATGAAACTAGCTCCTGTCATTTTGCCAGATTCAGTTATTCTAATAAAAAAATTTACATTATCTATCTGTCCCACTTTGTCCCACTTTGTCCCACCAAAATCTTACTGTTGTCCCACTTTGTCCCACCAAAATCTTACTGTTGTCCCACTTTTGGACTTTTTGCATCTGGTCACCCTAATTGTGGGTCATGCGAATGTGTGCGCCATGCGTGCCAGCAGCAGGTATAGTAGAATTTCGCAGAACACCGTTTCAGATGATCCCCAAAAGGTAGAATGCAGGATCTGCCACTGACAGGAGCTTCACCATCACACATGGAGGAGAGGGGGACGTCACATATAGTTGTTCAGCAAGTCTGGCCCGACTATTATTGAGAACTGAATCAATCAGAGGGTCGGTTTGTTATAATAACAGAATACACAGGGAGTATCGCCGGGACACTGTCCAGAGGGAAGGGGGCAATAGAATCCGGAGGCTAATATCCCCAAAACCGGAGGTGAGTTTAATAAGATTAATAACAAAATGAGCTATATATAGCCTACCGTCTGCGTCGAATATGATATATAGGCATTTAAATAATAAATACATTTATTTAATTTTAATTAGCAATAAAAACAAATTTAAATACTTTTTTTTTTTTTTTTTTTTGCCCCCCCCCCCCCCCTACGTGTCCCGCATTGTCCCGCAAAAGCAGTGCTGCTGTCCTGCGACTGAACCATTTTGACCTGGTCACCCTAGTGTGGGTGCATAAATTGTTCGTGGTGGTGTACACTAGGTACAAGGAGATAAGGGGTATCTCAATAGGCTTGAGCGGGACGCTCAGCCAATACTCATATAACTAGGTTATCTACATAACCTATCGTTCTCGAGTTACATGCCGATATGTGAGGCGTGCCCCAAAGTACGCAAAAGTACACATTACCACCCCCGACTCCCGGGGCTCTAGTTCCATCAATCATTTGGCGATCTCGAAAGTCTTTGCACAAGGTTGTAGCCAATGAGTGTGGCTTTCCAATGATACCCCATGATCTGATAATTGGGGATCTAATACGGTCTCTATTGATCGATTTATGATAAAGAAAAGCAGGGGGTCCTATAGGGGGACCTTAAGGCTTAACAGACCCATCTTTTCTCTCTCTCCTTCAACCTACCCTGATCTCACCTGGTCGGGGCCTGACCCTTAGATTAATCTGTCTAGTTTAGTTAGGATGTCTATTTGCTCCCTTGTCTGCTTTTCTGCAGACATAGGAGAACCTTTTAACCTCTGTCTCTGTCTTCACAATTTTCTTATATACTATGATTCTACTGTCACCATGTATGCATATGCTCACTACTTGTATTTATTGCTCCATCTCCGCCCACTACAAACATGGGAACTCTCTAACCCCCTCCTATTGCTAGGTATTAGTGAGCTTTTCCTTACCTTCGCGTGGGGTATGTCTGGGAGTGTTGCATTTATTAAATTTTTTGCATTTATTTAATATTTTTTGGACCTTATGGTGTTCTTGTTTTGTTCTTGACTTATTCTGATGTTTCTTCTTGACTTGTTTAAAGAAGAAGTGTACGGCCCATGGGGACATTAACGTGTGTTGTCGGGCCTTACAAATAAATTTGATTTAAATTTGATTTGGTCTGATCCAAGGTGGGGGAGGGGAACAGCTTTTTATGCAACCATTATGTTGGAGTAAACATGATCTAGTGTTTTGTCTCCTCTTGTCGAGAAAGACAGGTTGGTGGAATTTGGGGAGCACAGTCTTTAGATTGGAGTGATTCAAATCTCCTCCAACAATAAAGGCTGCCTCTGGGTGTGAGTTATGTTGTTTGCTAATGGCAGCATACAGTTCCTTCATTGCTAGCTTGGAATTAACGTCCAGTGGTATGTAAAGTTTTGTTTATTTAAATGCATAAACCTCCACCTCTGGTATATGTGCTTCAACCAGAGCTCTATTGCCATTAGCTTTCTGCAAGTTTGCATAAAGTGGCAAAGTTGTATATGTGTGTAAAGTTTGACCTTTGATTACAGTGCCACCATCTGACCGATTGGTGTGAAATTTGTTGTGTGGAATTGGCACACAATATCTGTCACTGTGGCATTGGCTCCATTAACTCACTGGAGGCCAAACCCGAGATAGTCCGGGTTAACTCGCCATGCTCTGGGCGCCAAACCCGAGATAATCCGGGTTTTAATCCATATTTATTTTATTAGCGATATCCATAAATTTGTCATCCATCCAGCCTGACGTTATCATTGGGAATGGGTCTGAGCTCGCAATGGGCGAATACCGCCGCCTATTGTCTCCCGGATGGTATTGCACATCATTGGATTGGATTGGTTGGGACTGTGCAGCAAAAGAAATTGTCCGGTCCAGGTTGACTGTGGGGACTGGGAGCAGCGTGGATCTATGTGTTTTTTGATATAACGTTGGATAATTAACACGATCAATATTTCGATATGTTATTTAGGACAAATGGGGGCTGCTTGACCGCAAATTCCCAGGCTGCTTTTTGTTGCCAGTCCGCCCCTGTCTGTTGTTGGTAAGTAGATATACACTATATGGTTGTCCTGACAGAGCTCATCCCATCCTCAACACCTGTACTGTATCTCTCTCCCAGCACATTATATTTCAGTGGGGATTTCACAGAGATGTCCACCATCCCCTGTGAGTGGTTTGTTGTCTCACACATTCTCGGGACAGAGGGCCCTCTTCCTCTGTGACTGGTGTGCGAGCAGTGCGGCCGCACAGGGCCTTGCGAGAAGGGGGGCCTCACGAGAAGGGGACATTTTTTATAAAAAAAAAATTTTATTTAAAAAATAAATATTTATAAAAATAAAAATAAATCAATCACTTTCCATCACAGACCTAAAATCTAGTTTTGCTTACATGCTTATATATTTCACATTAGACACGTTTGTAGAATAGTGTTCCGGGCTCTGCGGCTCTGCAGATATAGTATTGGTTTCATTCAATGACCCGTTTACTTTTGTGAAAAGCATCATGGGAGGACTAACACTAGGGGGAGCTGGTTGGCGTTGGTCTGGTAGTCGGTAGAGAGATGTGAAGAAGACCGGTATTATCCACGAGGGGAGGGGGTACAGCCGGTACGGGGTCTATTCGGTGCTGTCCACTGGAGCGAGTGGATGTCTTGGCCAAGAGCATCCTACTTTTGAAAACCAAATGTTCAGCATCGGAGCAGAAGAAATAACGCAGCGTGCCATAAGCTTATCAATACCAAGTATAGTGATTAGGTTATGCCAAGACGAAGAGGACGTTCAGCAGATGGACTGAAGATGAAAGTTGTTGCGTGTTAGAACGTTCAGTCAGGCTAGCCATGTCGGCTAGTAGCTTAGCTAAAGGCAGGGACAGCTAACTAGCATTAGCTAACCTAGCTAGCTAGTTAGCTTTAGCTACGTTATCGAGTGCTAACGTGTGGTTCAGTCGGGCTAGCCATGTCGGCTAGTAGCTTAGCTAAAGGCAGGGACAGCTAACTAGCGTTAGCTAACCTAGCTAGCTAGCGTTAGCTATG